>NW_026623858.1:49141-105611 GCF_030028575.1 Malurus melanocephalus | reverse complement strand
AATTTGGCTTGGGGTTACTCTTCCAGCAGGTCAAATTTGGCTTGGGGTTACTCTGCACTCGCAGGAAGAGGACAGTGGTAAGAGCACGGTTTAAATATGTCCTAAGGAAAACCTCCCGGTTTTGGCTCCAAAGTTATTTTATGTTTGATTTTGAAAGTATTAGACTTAGGCTCATTATTCTCTAAGGAAGTCAATAGCTGTTTTGCTGAATTACAGGATATTTACTTCTCCATTCTACAAAATAAAATTCCTCTTCCCCAACCATATCCCAGCTGAGTACTTGGAATCATCAGGACAAAAATAGAAAAGAAAAAAAAATGTCTACACTGAAGATGGGAGATAATTCAGTTTGAAATGGAAAAGTAGGGAATGTCTAAATACTCACAGCAATATAATATAAATACATGACAAGGTTACAAGGTTATTCCACTCTAAAGGCATCTGAGAGTTTTAGTTCATTTGATTCATTCTGAGTGTTAGAAAGGTGCAATTACAACAACTAAGGATTTAGTTGACAAAAATAACTGTATATGGAAGATTAAATATCTGCTCGAAAGAACATGGATTTTACCTGTTTTATTCAGCAGAATCAAACCTTAAACTACAGAATTTATTTTTAATTACTGATAGTCTGGTCAGATCTGGATTAGGGACTATAAAATTAATTTCTTYCCCCCTTCCCAGACATCTCTTGAGTGAGACTCTTGGAATCCTTCCAGCTGCTGTCAGAATCCAGAAACACATGGAAGTGGGCCGATATCCTTTGGTCTTTGCTATGCCTTTGCATTAAAAACTTCATTAAAACATGGAGAACCTTTCAGAGCTTCACACACTGTGATACATATTAAGAGTTACTAATAACTTCAACCACACAATCTTTAAATTTACATTAAGATCACTAGCAATATATATAATTTAAGTTGGATGCACAAGGAAGATTTCTGCTAGTTTCAAAAATACAAGAAGGAATGAATTATCTTAAAGAGGACCATCACATTTCTGACTATTTAAATGACTGTATACAAATCATTGTATATACTATAATTCCTTGTAAGCCATTTTTCTTTGAAACAGAATATAAGAGCCAGTGTTAGCACAATGTTCTTGGTGCATTTCTAAACAAAGTAGGATTTCAGATGTACAGGAATAGAAATGAAAACAAATCTAATAAAGCTTTGTATATTTCTAAACTATTATTAAATATTGCACAACAGAAGGTAAAAAAGAAACATCCAGTATGAAAGCTGAAATAGTGTGTAAGATTACCTTGTTTTTATCAAAAGCAAGACATGCCATAAGATCATTAATTATCCTTGTGAGATTATTGATGATTGAATAGTTGCTTAAAACATCTGACATAGCTGAAATATCTGAAAACTTCTGGAGAAGATTATGTAGACTCTTTGAAAATTCAGGCACCATCAAATGCAACCAACAGTGATTAGGCTGTCAGGGGATAAAAAGAGAAACAGACGTCAATTAAATATCAGACATTTGTAAAAACTGATTAAACATCTCAATGTGCAAAGGTAAATTAGGCTGTTCTTTCCAATTTAAACTATTTCAAAAGTCTAAATTAAAATACTTCTTTAGTGTGGCAAATTTTCTCTTCAGTCCTTTGGATAATATTTCTATTCTCACTGTCACTGACATTTATGGTTATCTCTTGAATTCTATGCCTTCATTAATTTCTTAACGGATGCCAAGTGTCAGTGTTGAGAGTTTGAACCTTGGAACATGCTACTATGAACCCCAGTCCATACTTTCATTAATTAATTTATTTATATATATGTTATTTTTCAATTCCTACTGCCTTAATAATTCTTCAAATATCATTTTTTCATTCTATTATTGTTACTTTAGATGACTCAGTTAACCCCAAAGATCCTTGATTTGAATTTCTAATCAGGAAGGTTTCCATACACATTTTGCATGAAATTCCTTTGTGCTTTTACCCACTTTTAAACTAGTTAGCTGAGTTAATTCCTTCTCTTCAGCTTTTTCACTAAATGTCATTACTGGAAACAATTTCTGTATCTAAAAGCCTTTCTTTTTCCTGAGTCTTCGATGACAAAAGTGTTCTGCACAGCCTGTCAGTGTACACTAACAACTATGCAAGTTTGCAGACAAAGTTTGTACAGCTGTTCACATGACTGAAACCTATTAATTCACCTTGCTGTTTTAGAGGGAGTCGTTAACTTCTTTTACCTAGATATACAAAACAGYAGTCAAATAGATTAAAAAGTCACCCAGCCCAGGAAAATCCCTAACTCACTATGACCAGAAAAAATACAGGTAATGCATTAGTCAGAGTGCAATTTGTACCTGGAAATTCTTTCCCAATAAAAGCTAAATTTTTAATGGCAAATGTTAAGGGAATTTATTCCATATTGAAAGTGTTTCATTAAAGCCTTCCAGATACAAGATCTTGGCCCAACAAACTCTCAGTACTCTCCGTATCACTAAACCAGCAGTTTCCAACTGCTGCCCAGTGGATTGGCAACACCCCTGAATCCACCTTCTGCAACAGATGGCAAATGTTTGGCAAGGTACACACTTCTAGGCTTCACTTCATTTTACTCAATTTCTTCAATAAACCTGCATACAGATTCTTTATTAAAAAAATACGCGGGTAGTGTTCTGCTTTGATGTGTAAATGTTTCTGAAAAGAAATACACTTCACATTTTTTAAGACTAAGCAGACTATTAGGCTTCCAGGCTTAGAGAACCAAATGTAAATACATTGTTCAGCTCTACCTGAATTTCCACTTCTGTGTACAACTCTCTCACATAATGCTAACCAGTAGCAAGTCAGTGATATTGCCTTTTGTAATTATTTCAACAATGACTTAAAACAGAAAGAAACAGAAAGATAAATGGATAGCATTTGGCTTGAGTCTGCTTCCCTTTTTTCTTTCAAGGACAACAAGGTGAGGGGAGAGGGTGAAGCCAACAAATCAGAGAAGGCTTGTTGAAACATACTCTGTTCAAGCAGCATCTGTTGTAACATGTCCCATTGCCCCTATGAGACAGACAACACATTTTCTTTCCTCTGCTTTGGTGTAGGAACACTGACACAGAACTATGCTTCCCCAAACTGGAAACCTGGAAACCCTTTTCCTTTGAGGTTTTGTGGGTGAGCATTCTCCTCTGGCAGGGAGTAGCATAAGCTTGCTTCTTCTCCTAGTGAGCATTTGGCAATTCCAGCAGGGAGTTTATTTTGCTGCTCCCGCAGTTTAGCATGTGCGTGGGAGTCTCCTCCAACTGAACTGTTCTGACCTACAAAACTGTATTTCAGGAAAGCTCTAAATTCTCTTTTCAGCAATATCAAGCTGTGCAATCACTTGCTATATCAATACCTACCAAACACAGGAATGAAAGTGCTCAAATAGAAAAATGGGACATTGTTTGCAAGGGGAAATGGAGGTTTAACTCTGATATTTTGTGTAAACTTTGACCAAGATTAGGGCGATTGCAAACCTGATTTCCCTCCAGGCAGCCCTGATTTGGCTTTTACCTTCTACGCCTATGTAACAAAGCTTGAAGTTTATCCCTTTTTCTCAATTCAACCCTCTGCTGTCATCTTTGCCTTTTAACCTTCAGGTTAGACTACACACTTCACTCTATACAAGACTACTTTCAGAGCCACTCAGTTACCTTGAGCTTGTGCATAATGCAACAATCTTTCTGTTTAATGGATGGGTCAGTCTGTTCCTGTTACATGCACTACACTGGCTTCCCATCTGTTTTGCATTCACCCTGCCTTCCTACCTTTAGTGATCTACATTTGGGACTTGCTACCTTGGGTACGCTTCCCACTTTATGTACGCACTGAAGACTGAAATCTACTGAAAAATATTTCAGAGCACCATTTCAATCCCTTCAGCTGAGCAAAGGGCATTTACTTGAGGCAAAGCCATGGGCTTCCCAGCTTGCAGGGATCTCACAGAAGCCAGAGTAAAGCCTACTTATTCAGCCAGCCTTGCTGTGGTATGCATAACACAACCTGAAATTCCCAGAGAAGAATTTGGCAAAGCGGGGTCAGAATACTGCTAAATACTTCCTCCTGTGAAGGCACGTGGCCAAGGGCTCCACCTTCCATTACTGTGACTGAAAGTGGCGTACAAAGGGAACATGGAAATCTCATCTCTGAACTTTTCTTCTTCCCTTTTATTTCTTGGCTGTTTGTCGTAAATATAAACGGGATCTAAATTTGTGGATATGATGCACTAAGATGACATGACATTCAAACTATAGAAAAGAATCTGCTTACTGGCAGCCAAAACTGAATCATGAGGAGAGGCAAGAGTGAGAACAACCAGGACACATTGCTTAAGCAGGGTCCCTGGCCTTCTTCATCTGCCAGCATCCCTGGGAGCGCAGTGGAGGGAACAGCCTTGATTCAGCCCAACAGCTGATGGGTCATCCCAGAAACTGGGGAAACAACTCTCAGGCTATGGCTGTCCTCCACAGATGTGAATGTCATCACATCAGACACCAAGATCGCTGAATTTCAAAATGCACAGCAGTCAGGGAATGATGGCACCAGGCTTTCTTTCTCTCTGATTATTGGCTATTATAAGAAATGGACATTTTTTCTTTAGTTTTATTTATATAGGATGTGGTACCTGACTTACATAGCATTTGTTCTGCAGAGCTTCCCTGTCTCAAAAAAAAAATTTTAGACTGGGTTTTCTAAAGTACTCTAAGTTTTAGTAAAAGACTCGCTCTTCCAGCACAACTCTTWAAACCACTTCTACATCTGACATAACCCTCCGTAACCTCACAACTCAGGGCCCTTCACTATCCTGTAGCCTCCTTTTCCTCCTCCCATCTTCCTATTATTCAGGACTGAATGTGCTTCTGGCATCATTCTCCAATATCAATTAGGAGTAATGCAAAATTTGCCACATTATTGTAGGGTAGGAAGTATTTTTATATATGTATCACAAACAAATTGGATTTTCATAATGAAAATTTTGTACAGACACAAAAACAGCTTCTGACATCTAGCAGATGATTTTCAACTACTGATGTATGCGTACAATGATTCATTCTTAAGACAGGCACTGTATTGCTCGGTTTAACTGACAAAATCATAATTTTCTTACTTTTTTCCTTGCCTTAAAACAGTATAGCAACCAGTATAATTTGTACTTTCACCTTGCTTCTTTTTCTCCTTTTTATTGCAATGTATGCAATAATGAAAAGAGCATTTTCAATGTATATTGAAATATATGAAATGTATATTTTCATATTCCAAAATTGTTTCTCTTAAATTAATGGAAACCAAAAAATATTTAGTAGATTGAGCAATAAAATAATATGAAATTTTAATTTAAAATGTTAAAAATCTTTTAGGTGTATAAATTATGCTTATTTGAAAGTATCASTATGTATTAAAGATGGGATTTTATAGAAAGAATAACACAAAGCATGTTTGAAACCCAACTGGTTTGTTTAGTTACTGAAGGTATCATTTGCTGAATTTAGGGTTCTTGTTACTGGCTACTTCATATTTGTTGTTCTCTAGTGGCATTTTCACTGGCTGAAACAAGAAGGACATTCTACAGTATGTTCCAAAGTACAATTAGAGAGAACTTGTTTCTTTAAGAAAGTAATACTTTTGACCTTACACAATGAAATATTACTGATGAAAAAATAACATGATAAAAGATTGACTTTTCCCAGAACAAAAAAAAAAAAATAGTTTAGAAATTCAATATGAAGAAACAYTTCCTAGAATTCCTGTAATTAAAAATTTTAAAGGGACTGCAGGAATCTCTCTATTTTTCTTTTAAATAAATTCTTGGGAACCAAATGAAAAGTGAAATATATATTATTTAGCTGTAACTTGCTAAGCCATAGGAGTAGGTACAAAATGTTACATCCGTCACTGGTTCCAGTGGGCTACTTTATTGGGATTACGTTGAAGTGGTTTTACATACCAGACTATCCATCTTCGGGACATATTTAAGGGTTATCATATAATCATTTGGGAGATTTCCAACCTACAATAAACAGATAATAAAAATGTTATTACTTACTACACAAAGTAAGACTTCATTTCCATTACTGCATTGAACAAAATCTACCAAATAGTCAACACAATTTTCAGCAATTTACCAGGTGCAGGCAAAAGAGGTTACTTACATACTCAGTTTCCTGTGGAACTGCTATTGACCCTTATTTGCACACAAGTGAACCATCTTTCCACAGCTCTGTAATATGGTCAGATCTGATCTAATCTGATCATGTTCAATGTTACTGTTTCCCAGCAAAATTAAAGTCAACAATGGGTTGAGAAGAAATGATCTGAGGTTGTTCATTACTGCAGAAACTCCACTGCCTTTCCATTTTTTTAATGCCTTGAAGTGTTTGCATGACAATTTCTACTGTAGCTACCAGAGGACCCAGAAGTATCTAGCCCTTTTTCCTTCAAATAATTTTCAACTTCAACGTGCATCTGAACCTAAATACTTGTCTGCCTTCTGCTTTGTTATGTACCAGGTAGAAAAACATTTGAGCACAACTTTAACTTTGAAGTTGTACCTCTTACTAATGAAGAGCAATATAATCATAGTAATGCCCTGGGACAAAGGAGAGCTTCCACACACGTAAGCTGAGTGCAATTTTGCAGATGTGGGTGAGCATGAAGTGTGCTGCAGCAAAGACAAGGAGTGGAAGAAGGGTCCCCACTGAATTGTACAATACAATCTGCCACACATGGGATCCAACACTACTGTGAGACATGGTGGAATATCTGGAGAATGTGCTGAGTTGGCAGATGAACAGTACAACAGACACTGGACTGCAACAAATCCACAATCTTCTGAAGTCTTTTTTCAAAAGGTTTACTTATAATATGATGCTTAATGATACAGTAAACATTTTCTATTGATGAAAGAGTCATTTGATATTTCTCATCCAGGTTTGCATCCGATATGCACAGATGTAGCTCCTTCAGTGCAAAAGCATTTCTACTTCAGGTTAAAGATCATTCTGTTACGGCTGCTTTTGATTCTGCTGCTATAGCAACCAGCACAGGGTTTTGGKTTTTTTTTTCCCTTTTGCAGTTTTTAGGTAGTATTTTGTGTGACAAAACATTTTATTTGTTAATTAAAATTTTGTTTCAATTAAAAATTAAAACTATTTCACAATGTTATGGTTCTAAAAATGATCAAGGGCAATACTTATAAACAGCCACAGGTGAATTCTAAACACTTGTTTTTCATTTATAAGGGCTAAGCCACGATATTACAGCTCAATGATATCTATCTTTCTCCTACAGCTTTAAAAGAGTTACTATACAAATGATCCTGGTACATTCTTTTCCATAAAAAAATTTTGCTTGTTCTTGTATTCTTGTTTTATTTTTATCCCTACACATTCYCAAAGCAGAAGTGTCACTCTATATTAATTTCTATTTACATGGCATTTTGGGGACTTGATTCAAGATGCTATAAATACAGAAAAATATTTCAATACATTTGTTTTCTCTTTAAAGCATTATAAAGATTTATTTTAAATCCTTATCCAAACCTTTTGTCTATTACTCCTTTCTATAAAACATCATGGCATGGTGCCATACTAATAGGTATTCCTTTGTTTTTTCTAGCTTCCTTTGCGTGCCTAGAGATGTAGAATTAGCAGCACTTCAAGCAGCATAGACAGTGAAGATGCTCTTCCATGTGCAAAGTTTCCCATACTCACTCTAGAGGGATTCCATACTTAGCAACGCCAGCAAAACCACTGTTCTTTAAGAAAGGTCACTGGTAGATTAAATTTGTTCCATATCAATGAACACTACAAGAATTGATATGCATTATGTATACAATCTATTTTCCCGGCATCAGAGCCTGTCAAGCACCTTTCGTGCACAGTTAAAAAAAATTCAACTGCCCAAGAGCTTTTCCAGCTTCTTAATCAGAGCTGGAGCATACAGCTCAGCTTCAGATATTTTTCTCCTTGACAGACTGTGAATCAGATACGATTTTTTTGCATTTACTACTAAAAATGAAAATCACTGAGAGGAGGGTGTCAAAGACAAAATATATGCCCTGCCTCAAGATAAAACTTGTTAAAGTTTTGTTGACTGAACTCCACATGTCAGCTGGTAAACGATGGATCTCAGTCAAAGTGAGGGAGTTACATTTGTGTCTCACTTGGACCTCCCAGCTCACACATAGAAAATGGGGTAAAGCCCCTGATGTGAGAGYGAAGGATATTTCTATACTAGATCTGCATTTTTGTACTCTCTTGCTTTCCTGAAATGTTGAAATTTTGTTGAACACTAGCTACCAAGACTGTGATCCAAACTCAACCACTTGATTTTCATTTGCTGAAATTATCCTAAAAGAAATGAGTGGACTCTGCGCACCCAGTTTGCGCAAGGTGCCTGACTGATGTGGCTTCCAACAAGGAGCAGATGACAAAGTGGCTCTGACCTGCCTGAGCAAAGGTGTTTGGAAAAAAAACTGTTCCTTGAAACCACCTGAGTCCTGGAATGGCTTTATTAGTTCCTCTACCCAATAACACCTGCCTGCATTACTTATCCTAGTTTAAACAGAAGTAACAGTTTTGATGATTATAGAGAATCTCAGCTGATAATCTTGGAAAGGAATGTAGAGAACTAAAAAAACCCCTGCATTGCAATTAAAATGTCACAAAAATTTTCTCTGAYGTAGTGAGTGTGCGTGATTTCAGAAATCCTAATAGGCTCTGAGAAAAGGTGAAGAGCAGGCAATCTAGACTTATGTCTTTACATCCATATAAAACCAACATTAAGTGCTAGTCTTCCAGTTGTAACAAAATCTCAAGCTGGGGAATGTAAGATTACTTTTGACATAGAGAGGTCTGAATATTTAATACAGCAGTGTTAACATTGCATAGCCCAAATGCGTTTTAAAAAATAGTCACGGTCACAAAGATGGGGAGGTGAACAAAGGATGTAAAAGTGATTTGGTTTCCATAAACTACTCTTTCATCACAACAGACATGAGAGATGACCTATCTGCAGTCATGCGCTTTGAGATGAGGGCTACTGCACTTTAAAATTCCCTTTATTGTGACTGTTATGAAAATTATAAGGAGGCAAGCTTAGACATAGTTTTATTTATACACATACAAAAGATAAAGTATGTCAATTAAGTAAAAATTACCATTTTTCATTGCTAGTGTTTTCTTTTTCACTCTGAAGCATACAATGGAAAAAAAAAAAAAAAAAACAAAACAAAACCCTTTTCTTTTGATATAATTTCTACCTTGAATTTCTATTTGTTTCCCTTTTCCTATTTCTTTCATAGAATTATAGAACYRTTTCAGTTGGAAGGGACCTTACAGATCATCTGGTTCCAACCCCTTTTCCACAGACAGGGACATCTTCCACTACACCAGGTTGCTCAGAGCTCCATTCAACAAAGTATTCACACTTCCAGAAAAGGGCCATTCACCACTTCTCTGGGCACCCTGCTCCAGTGCCTCCCCATCCTTACAGTAAAGAATTTCTCCCCTATATCTAATCYAAACTTCCCCTCTTTCAGTTTAAAGCCATCCCCCTTTGTCCTGCCCTACAWAGGCATACTATGTTTTGACCTTTTCAAAAGTCCCTCTCCAGTTCTTTGTCTTCCTCACTGCTTCCCTGACTTTTCTTTTCCTGCAGGAACTTCCACTGTCTGTCCATCATCTCTGCAATCTACTCTATTTCATCTGCTAAKGAAGTAGTTAATAAAATTTTCATCATTTGGCTTAAGACAACATGCTAACGATTTCCGTTCACACTTTTTACAGTCATAGTGGCAGATTATTTGCAGCATAACAACTCTGGATAATTTTTTATATCCCCTTCACTCAGGAGAGTTAGATCTATTTAAAAATAAAAAGAAAATGTTGCAGAGAGTGTAAAGTACATATTTACAGCAAAGATGTAATGTGAAAGCAAAGGATTTGAAAGAGCATGTCTCAAGCAAGGAAGCTGGTCAGTAAATCCTGACTATTGTTTGGGCTTCCAATATTGAAAAGAAGAAAATTGCTCCAGAAAAGTAGTTCATGGAAGAAGAGGGGGTATCTTAGGTTTTGTTAATGGACAAAACAAAAATATGCAAATATATTCTGTATATCCTGCACAGGTCAGTGAAAATTCTATTTATATGTAGGTTTGATGTTGATATTTAACAAACATATATACAACTGGTTCCTAATTCTTATGCAAAAGCAAATTCACTATTACAGCAATGCAGYTTTCTGCTGATTTACTGTGCTGAAAAGAACAATGGGGACAGACTTTATTGACAGGTGCTGCAATTACAGTTTCATAATATGGAACATTTGCTCATCAACTAATGTGTTTCCCTCCAGACATCTTCATTACAAAAGAAGCAGGAGTTCAAGTGATGACTAGTGTAGAATGAATACTCTCTAAATACTTTCATTGTCTATAGGTATGAAATTATKCTCTTTTTAAAGCTCTCACTATTAAAAAGCAAAGAAAAATAATTGTTCAATTGTTCTTTGCTTCTTAAAATCRTTTTACTTAGGATATATTCTTTATATGACAGAATTATATTACCTAGATGTGAATAAATTTAATGTTACAAAAATACAAGTAATTTTTTTATAAACTGGTTTGGTCTTAGACTGATTAATGCTCAGAAACCTTATGGTTATTGAATTGCTTTCTTTCCAATCCTATCTTRCAGTGTGAGTCTAGCATGATGCTAGTGAAAATCCAGATTAAGACCATTGAAAACAAGTTATGCCACACATCTGTCCTCAATTTATTACTCAACACAAAGTTGATTAGGCAAATGACCCACATTTTCAGGCACTGCACAGCATGCCTTGCTTATTCTCCAATAGCTTAGGCTTAGTAGACATTCCRTGTCTATATTCGAAGAGGATCTTGACTGAGGCATGTTCTCATATCCCTATAATACAACAAAGCTGAGCAGAACACAGCCACAGTCATGCTCGGGTGTTTTCTACGTGGAGGGGGTTTACAGTAGTTGGAGCAAGCCCAGTGGCAAATAAACAAAGACTAGGCTGTAGGGAATTTTGGCACTGTTTTACAAGCTGKAGATGTGTTGCAGTAGAAGTGTGTGTGGGGAAGTTAAGTGCAGAAAAAGCAAAATTAGGGACATGGATTCRTGCTGTTAAGAATTTTAGCATGAGATAGGAAGAGGATGAGAATCTGCCCATAGCTCGTCAAGGAACATCCTTCCTGCAGTCACAAACAGTGGATACTATGGAAATAATGAGGAGAAGCTGAGGGCAAACTCAGCATGTGTTATGACAACACAGGCAGCATTATTAGTACCTTTAAAGATAAACCAAAGAAGCTTGCCATTGATAGTGAAAAAAATAGGAAGAACAGCTTGAAGGAAATAAGTAGAAAATAAAGGGTCAGAGCAGCATGTGAACAGACAGAAGAGTAAAACTACAGAAGTTGAAGCTAGAAAAAGATTTTTCATAGACTGGATTTTTACCCACCATAAATTTGGAAGAAAAATATACTTGTATGTCCAGAGAACTACAAAAAATTTTTTTCTACTTATGACAAGAAAAAGAATGAAGGTTTTGAAAGTGAACTTTGAAGGGTCTGTGAAGCATAAAGAGCCAGATCAGACAGCTTTGTTATAGACCTGAATGGCTGGGCAGAGATGGTGATGTAACTTTACAGTGAGGAGAAATGGCCCAGGAAAAGCTAATGTTCTGGGGAGATGAAAGAGATCATAGTCTGCCTCAGTGGAGGCTTCAGACCAAGCTGAATTTAGGCTGATGTCTAAGAATTTGTTATCAGACAGGAGGAAGAGAGACCAGCGTCCTAAGCCAAGTGCTGGGATTTGTGTACCGCCACTGTACAGACAGTTTATTGCACACAGAGATGGGAGGATACTCACAGTTGTGGACAAAAAGGGTTAAAGAGCATGACAGCAGTCATCGCTGAGAATAAATYATTTAGGAACAACTATTGCACTGTTGCCAAGCATGACAGAGCCTGTGGGTAACATCATAATAACTGCGTAAAAAGTGTACACACAATACTTCTGTGAAATCCTCTGGGCTGCAATTTGTTCTCAGTATGAAAGGGGAGGATATTTATTAAACACCCTATGTTCTACAGGCATAGATTCTTTGGATCACTAAAGAAATAAAACTTTTACTTAAAGGCCAATAGGATCTCCAATCAGGGAAAGGCTGTGGGTGTTGTCTGCCCGGAGGAAAAGGACCTGGGGGTGCTGGTTGACAGGTGATCGAACATCTGCTCAGGTGGCCAAGAAGGCCAGTGGCATCCTGGCCTGTATCAGCAATAGTGTGGCCAGCAGGACCAGTGCAGTGATTGCTCCCCTGTACTTTACACCTGTGAGGCCACAGCTCAAGCCTTTTGTCCAGTTCTGGGCCCCTCAATACAAGGAAGGCAACAAAGAAGGGCAGAAAGCTGGGGAGGTATATAGAGAGTGAGTCCAATGAGGAGGAGATGAGGAATTGTGCAGCCTGGAGAAAAGGAGGCTCAGGAGACACCTTATTGCTCTCTACAAATGCCTGAAAAAAGGCTGTAACATGATGGGGGGCAGCTTCTGCTCCCTGGACAAGAATAAATGGCCACCCAGGGAGGTGGTGGAGCTGCCATTCCTGGAGGTGTTTGAGAAACATCTGGGTGCTGTACTCAGTGGTATGGTTTAGTYGGTAGTTTGGCCAAAGGCTGGGCATTCCCTTAGAGGCTTACTGATTCTGTGATTCTGATAAAGAACCCAACCACCTATGTGTGCAATGTCAAATTGTGAAGATACATGCCATCAGAATATCATTCCTTAATTCAATTAGTATATTGTGTTTCAAAAAGCAGAAATGGTACAAAACTTTTACTGTAATTTCCAAGAGTTTTAGGGTCTCCTGATCCATATCTTTAAGTAATATCATGTTGGAGTCCTTTTCATATGTACTAAGGATATACTTCATAGAGCATAAAAAAATCCTCTACTTGCTGCAATGTATCAGTCAGTATTCTCTTTCTCCTTTCTCACATTCACACTGTCAGCTAACAATGTTTTGCTTTTAACTCTTTAACTCTTTAAACTCTTTAACTCTTTTAACTCTTTAACTCTTACTGTGCATTTTTTTCATTTTATTCCCAACGCCAAGTTGCCATGTTGTAGGATTTCAAAAGAGAATGACCAACATGCAATAAAATCACATTATTGAAACAGAAACTCTTATACTAAACTGAAGGTACTAAACTTATTTTTGCCTTATCCTTTTAATTCTTGAGTGATTTATTGAAATTATTTCTGCAAATATTAATACAAACAAAACAGGGAGACAGAGTTTACTCAAAATATCCTCCGAACAGCTCATGCAACTCAAAACAGAGGGAATCCATGTGTCTGAGGTTTTGTACTTTCTGCATCTCACTGTTATTTCTCCAACCCAAAGTATCTTTGAACTTGCTAGTCGCCTTCACCTGAATTTATCCTTTATAGGGAGATGTGAAAATATGGGTGTAAGTCAGGAGAAGGACATACAACATCCTCCTGGAGGAGTGTCCAAAGAAGCTCAGCCCAACCCCACTCTGCTCAGGCTTGACAGCAGCAGAAGAACAATACAACCTGGACAGTGTGATTACTTAAGCTGCTTGTATATTTTTTATAAGCTATATTGCTAACCTTGCACTACACAATTTCACCAGCCCTCACAGGAATTCTGTTGCTCTTGCTTGCTTTCAACAGTTTTACATCAAAGTTTAATACTCTTCCAAGAGATGAAATATTATTTGGAATAAATATGCCAATACTTCAAAATTCTGCCTAAAGGGACTAATTTGAAGCACTAAACATTTAAGTAGGACTATAGGGCACCCCTAGAGATTCACATTATGTGCCAATGTTTATGAAAAGGACCAAAGAAAACAAGAACATTGCACTGGCAGCAAATGCTAGTGGCTCCAATTTAMGTGTTTGATAATAACGAAACTGATGTTGCAACTGTTTCCCCATAATGACATTTTCAGCTACATTCAATACGTAGATGAAGATATGCTTAAGTGTTCAGTACATATTATTTCTTAAAAACTTSATTGTTACTGCCTTGATTTCTACAACAATATCTAATATCACAGTATTTTTATATATGGAACAAGTCTTTCATACACCCGAGGTAAAGACTTCTGCTTCAATTCAGTTGCACTTGTCACCAGTCTGCTCCATGCAAGTCAGTAACAAAAAGACAATAATGTTTCATCTGCATGGGAAACAATCTGATCTGACAGAATGTTTGAGGAAATAAAGATTTTTGACAATTTTTACTGAAGTTGGAGAGAGGAAACTATATACGTATATATACTCCATCTTGGTCAAGGTGACCTCTTCAATTAACACTGCAACTACTCTCCAGTCACTGCAAAAAAAAAAAATTTGTTCAAGTGACAGATGCTGGTGGACTTKAATTTTTTGGTAATATTTCCTTGGTTCTAATACAGCTTTACTAACTTCGCTTAGAAATGTAAGCGCCCTTAGACATCAACTATTAGAATAATGTAAAATAAAAGATACTTACCAATTTTGCAATGTCATTCACATCATCTGTGACTGGATTCCCGCAGGAACTCTGGGCTTTGACAAGAGGATTAAGCAGGAGCAGTTGAAGACAAAAGCAAGTGGTAATCCAAGTCTATTTAGTAAAAAAAGAAAAAAGAAACAAGAAATTCCAAGTAAGCAATCGCCAAACAGGAATTAGTAAGAGATTGTAGCAATGTTTTTTGTATGTGAAATCTACAGGCAACAATATTCTTTATCCTTCATGAGGGCACACTTGTACGATTATAGTGTCATATTCATGGCAGGAATCTACAAAAATGCACTTAACTGATTTTTTCTGGAAACAATTATCTTTAGGCTAATAATGAACAGCCTAGTATTGAGCCATCAGGTTACATGCACAGGATCATGCTTGGTTGGATTTTGCAAAGTACAGATACCAAAGAAGAGAAAGATATAAACTTTGCAATATTATTTAACAACAAAATAAAGTTGACTACATACTTGTCATTCTCCTGATAGATTTGCATCTCTGATGCGATAAACGGTAAGGAACAAAATTATACCAAAATTATACATCAAGGCAGAAGGACAAAGTTCATAATCACAGCCATTTCATTTGAGTGCTTAAACTGCAAGCAAACCCACAACTGGACTCTGCCCAAATATTGTCATCTCAAGCAGCAATGCAGTACATTTTCTCCAAGTGATGTGCTCTGGACTCTCAGAAGTGCCAGCTTAACTTTGGCACTACATTCCCCTTCTAAATCCTACTGGAAACAGCACTGCAGTGTACTCACACAGGCTTGTGAGACACAGAAAAGCACCAGATAAGTGGCTGTGATGCACCTGGGTGTCTCCTTGGCTACACTGACTGAACTTCCTCGCCTTCTGTTGCTCCTTTTGCTTCACTGGTTTCCCACAGAGCCCCGTGCCAAGTTTAAGCTGCAGATCTTTATTTCCAGAATGTTAAACCATTTAAGTTATGGATAATCAAAAGTTGCCTCGGGTTGCGAAGCTTCTTGTGCCAGCTGACTGAAGCTGTCAGCAAAAGCCGATGATGGTGTACATTTACGGCAAGTATGGAATTTGCCTGTGCAGGCTCCTCAGCCTCCATAAGGGCAGGACTCAGATCAGAATTTGCTTTTGCACAAACCAAGATACAGCTCAGCTCTGTCTGTTCTGTGTGACAGGTAGAGAACTCCTGCCTCCACCCTTGCCTTCATATGCGTTCCAACCTTTCTATTTAAGTCCAAAGGTAATGTAACAACAGAGACAAAATTCTCTAGGAAAACACGAGAAAAATCACAGATTAAAAAGATGAAGTATAATTATAGTAGTCTAGAGGGCCTAAGAAAGAATGATAATAAAGACTGCTTAGCAGCTATATAAACTTGACAGAACAGTGCCAGGCACTTTWCCTAAAAGAGCTGTTAAATGACAAGAATAATCTTTTTCTTGTATCTTGTATCTCTTAAATCCTGTATCCATCCTACAAGCTCAGCTGCCTCTCATGTGAATGCCCCATAGATGTGGCCTGTGGGATTGGAGGTTCCACAGCTGGGCCAGTCTGTGTAAGGTAGGAGGGGTGTTCAGTGCCTTTGACCAGAGGTCACCCCCAAAACCTTCTCTCCCTGCCCCCATTTCAGGGAGGGTAGGGAGTCTGTAAACCTGGCTTCTGTGGGCTGTGGTCTCACCCATCCCAAATCTAGCCAGGGAAAAGTCTCTGCTGAATTTGGCTCTCTGGAGGATGCATTCCTTTCCCTTAGCCTTGTTTGTTTCTCCCTGGACTGAGCTGATTGAACAATGGTGTCTTATCTTGGCAGCTTAACTTACAGTCCAAAGTCCCAGCCAGGGACTTCAGGGAGGCTTCTTTGCTTGTAGCTTCTTTATGCAGGTTTTTCAAATAATGCTATAAACTTTATATCAATGTTTGAGGCACGGACTCTTTCTGTCTCTGACACCTACATAGGCTCCAGAATCACAGAGGAAACCAAAGGTGACCTCAAGTTAACAGGCTACCTCCTCATTCACAACTTTTTAAAATAAATTATCGTAAAAAAGGCAAGAAGTTAATGACAATTAGCTTCAAAATGAACTAACAATACTGCTTTCAAGAATAAAAACTGAGTAGTTCAACCTTTGGAGTAAAACAGTGCCTTAGCATTTACATTTCCCTGATGTGTTCATTGGAGATGGAGCTCACACCAGGAACTGACAATTTCTTTACTGGATTTCTCAGTATTGATCAGTATGTAAAGATGGGATTTGTACACCTAATTGTGTCACAGTCATAGGATGATGCTCAATCCAGCAGTCTAAAAATCAAAAAAAAATAACAAAACTCTTAAACTGGAAATACTTTTTCAGCAGATCAAGTAAGAAATATTAATAAACACAGTAGCACACTCCAAATAAAACCAGAACCTTTTTGCAACTTGTCAATTTTTGTACTTCTGAATATAAAGACAGCCCATACATGAAGCTTAAAATTGGTATACATTTTGTATTTGTAAATCAATAAGAATGTTTTTTCTCCTATGTACATAAAGGGATTGAAAAGCATAGAGATTTTATAACTGCTATTAAAAAAAATAACATTTGTAAATTCTGAGATTATTTGAGGCTTTTCTTGCTTATTTGCACCCTGTATCATCCATCAGGAACTGAAAATCTTCAAAACACTGCTAGTTTCAACATGTCTATTATCCAAAATCTTTTAATTATTTGCACTTACAAAATATTTATATTACACATGCCTTCAGGCACATTGTACGTAAGGACTGTACCGATCAAAGAGCTGAGCTATTTTTGTGTTATTTACTAATGACCAAACCTGCTGTTTGAGCAAAACTTGAATAGACTGAATTAAATCAAGGACAGAACAAAAGGGAACCTTAAACAATAGCTTTATGAATAGAGATGCCAGTTTTATACTTCATTAAGCGTAAATAAAAGTTACCTACACAGCACTCATAACAGATTTCCATATTTAATTACCTTTAAGTTAACATGTGATTTTAAAAAACTGGCCTCAGAATTTAATCACACATCTTCTATTAGCATTAAATTGAAGATAGTGGCAGACAGGAGGCAGACCTGTATACCAAAGRGCCTCTTCCTGTTTTTGGCTCAAAAATTGTTCAATTGTTTTTAAATTCTGAAATACCTGAAAGACTGAATATGTAAGTTTGTTAA
Organism: Malurus melanocephalus; assembly: GCF_030028575.1. Taxonomy (NCBI): domain Eukaryota; kingdom Metazoa; phylum Chordata; class Aves; order Passeriformes; family Maluridae; genus Malurus; species Malurus melanocephalus. Next base: position 87,882 of record NW_026623858.1, on the reverse strand, counting down.
AGGGCAAAAAAATAGTGATTATACTGAAAAAGATAATTAAAACTAAATATTTCAAATATACATACAAGTTTGATTATTCTGCAAATGAATCACACTATTGTCTGTAAACCACAATCTAGAATTTCAGTAAACATTTTAGAAACTTAGCTAGTGAGCCAATGTGTTGAAGACCACCCTTTCAGTTGTAAATCAACATCTTTTTCATTTCTGTTCTTCATTTATGATCTGAAGTGTTGACAAAGGCTGCTGAATGAGTGGTTTATCATCTCTTTCACAGTATACTAGGAACGATATCCAATCATGTTAATGTTCAGCTAATTGCTTAAGTGGAAAGCAGCAAGGGGAATACCACATTGCTAAATAAGCCAAACTTTGGAAAGTCTGGACATTTCCAAGTATCTAGTTTTTCCTGATAACGCTTCTAATCACAAGCAGGGAGAAATCATTTAAAAAAAGCAAATAATAAACCACAAAAAACCATSAAGCTCAGGGAGGGGTAGCAACTATACAAATAAATGGGTTGTCAATTTTAAAATTTCTTGCATTCAAATAATATTAACCACGGAATTTTTTGGCCCAGTTTCCTCAGCCAATCATCCAATCAACCACAACCAAAACACAGCTGAAATAGGTTAGCTGCCAATGTGGAACAATACTGACCCTGAGCCAGGCTTCCCAAATTTATTTTTCTCTTCTGTTAATGCTGGAGTAGGAACATCTCTCAGTATTGGCCCCTCAGACAGTGTTTACATGCTGCTTTGCTGAGACACAGCTTGCGAACTTCTGCCACAGACAGCACTGGTTGGTCAGTCATGGATAGCAAACTTTGTGTTCATACTTATGCCTCAAAAAGGCTTTTGTAAGAAGATTCAGAGAAAATAAAAATAGCAAGAAAATATATTTCTTGTATTTTTTTTTTAACTAGAAAGCATCCAGATGTATAAAAGCACATTAATTCTTTCCTATGTCTACTAATCTATTTAGTTATTTAGCTGTGATAGAGATTAAATAATTAAAGGCATGGAAGAACTGTCTTCAACCAATTAAGAAATTAACTGCCAGAACAGAAAAATCCTTAAACGAAAGAAGAGCATTTATACTGAATGTAATCCAATTACCATTTTCATGGTATTCAGTGATACCTTCACACCAGCAAACAGTCCTAACTTCAGTACCCCCCATGGCTCTGGGGTAATTATTGCTCAAGTCCCCAAAAAAGTGAATTAAGTGTGGAAAAAGAAGTCACCCACCCACAGCCATCTAGTTCTGGAAACAATCAATTATTTTGGCAATCACATTTGAAACTGGCAATGTCCCCTACGTACTCTCAAATACTCAGGAAATTACTTCAGAGAAGCTGAAGGAACTTAACTCTGAATGATGTATAGTTAGTCATTAAGCCAAGTGTACCTGCCCTGTCCATCACAAGTGTCACCAGCCTCAACAAATCCAGCAGCTTATCACCTAGAGTGCTCTCCAAGTGACAGACCTGGAGATGAAATGTTACAGACATTTCMTGTAACCAAGACAGTTCCAGCTCATGGGAGTTGGACTATGCTCCTCTGACATACCAACCTTGTAATTATCACGGACTCATTGACTCATTTAGGTTGGAAAAATCTCTAAAATCGTCAGGCCCAACCATAAACCAGCACTACTAAATCCATCAGTAGGCCATGTCCCCAAGTGCCACATCTACCACAGCAGATGCTTTCCAATCTAAGATGGCTTCCTGGCTAAAAAGGGAAAACTAATGGCACGCTGGTATTCCTGACCCTTATTTTTCACATTTATGCATTTTATATTGTCAAACCAATGTGTAGAAAAATAGACATGTTCACTGAACAGGCATCAGAATGTGTATGTACATCCTTGTGTCACACATGCTCTTCCATCTGGGCACCCTAACATCTGGGAAGCTCCCCAGTCAACATGTGAGGTTTCTTGAACAACTTTTCGGCAGTCCAACAAACAAAATGCATAACGCTAGCTCAGTGAGTCACTCTGCAGGGGTAAGACACGTCAAAATCTCTGGATTATGCCCTACATGCTTTGTTATGATTACAAAATCCAGATGCATACTTTCTTAGTGACTGATACCACTCTTCATTTTTTTAACAGTGATGTGTAGTAAGGAGTATGATAATAAAAGTAAGTAACAGAGACTATAAGAGTGATTTATTTGGGTTTTGATTTAAACACAGACTATAGACTTGCTGGCCACTCCTTTTCAGAGTAAGTTTTAGAGTGTTTTAGACACAAAATATCTGAACAATATTCGATTATTTACAAAACACAGAATACTTTTCTACTCAGTCCTGAATAAAATATCTAAAGTACATAATATGAGGGTACTTCAAGGGCTTAAGGGAAATGAAATTAACAAGTTTGTGCTCGAAATAAAAGCAGGGAAAGGTGCCATTGTTCCCTACATTCAAATGAGTCCAACAGGCAACCTGCTTTCACAGCTCTTTGATCTTTTTGTGGCAATCTGTATTTGCCTTTCCATGATTTTCCCTACCACAGAGCCTCTTCCCCCACACCTTTGCACTCACTTGCTTATCCATAGGGGATTCCTAGAATGCCCAACAATAACTGACCAGAAAAGSAGTTTTCATCTAATTGTCCATTTTGGCTGGATGCTAAAGTGGCACTTCCTAGACTCYACCAGCCACATGTGCAAAAGCAATCCAGTTGATGGATTCAGATGCTTGTAGGCCATTTCCCTGCTAAGGTACACTGTTCATGAACTGGAAATAATTCTGTTCAGGTCAGTGGATAAAAGATAGTCTCAAACCTGTTAAGTGCTAATGCAAAACTACTTTTTCACCAATATTTTTCCTTTTCAGCTGGAAGGAGAAACCATTCTCTAGTTCTGTCACGTTTTGCATCTTAAATTTTTTTGAACCAGAAAAAATTAAGCTACACAATCTTACAGTGCTGAGAAAATGATGAGTCACACTATTCTTTCCCACCATCCAGAGCTTGGAAAAACCAGGAAGCTGCTTAGACTATATGCCAACTTCATTTCATACAACCTCAGACCAATTGCTATGATCCTCTACCCCTTGCAGCTCTTCCCAACAGACACAGAAGCAGCCAGCTGCTCCAGCCAATGTGCTTGGTAAGGARCAGCCAAACCCCTGCTGAGTTTGGTTTGTGTGTTTCAGTTGAAACCAAGATGAATGTGATAAGCAAGAAGTGTAAATTGACACAGAGTTTGCCTTGCAAATCAATGCAATCCGGGTACTTTGCAATTGCATTCAGTAAACTACAAAACACTCTTTTTAATGTGTAAACCAACATATTTATTTTCAACCCCTCTAAGGATACCATAGCAAAATATTTGGCTATTCTAAAAATATAGGCTCTGGTTCTTTAAAAATGTTATCTGATACATAATAAATTTTGTCCACTCTTTAATCTGACTTGACAATCAGGGATTCAGGCAGKTTTCATTCATTCTAAATCAGTCCTGGATGACAGCCAGTTTGTTTAGTTCCCAAGCACTGGGAAGTGAAGTTTCCAAGAGACAGGTRATTATACATGAATGTTGCCTCTGGAACTCATGTTAAAAGCGTCTGAATAAATATTTGCTGATAATAATCCATCAGGTGGCATTCTAGTTCTGTAAAAGAGCCAGGAGTTTCAAAGGACAAAAGTGTTTCAGTTGGAAGAAAGGATAAAAATTAAAAAACCTTATCTATTTTGAAAGAAATCTTCCTGTTAAATCATAATGAGATTTTGAGAAGGTCCTGCACTTTGCAGTCTTTTTAGGACACATGTACTGGCAAGAGAGATCTTTTTTTCCCCACTTCTTGTAAAATTCCATAGCAAACATACAGGATTGATACTGAAATTCTTCACTTTTCTATCTATAGAGTGATAAAGGCCAATAGTTTCTTGTTCTCTTAACAAAAACACTGAGCTCCAAATACATGCACAATCAAAACAGAAATAAGCAGATCAGACTTTGGTTGACTCAACAAAACCTTCCACAAACTCCAAACTCCAAAGAGGAAATTGTCTTTTCTTTTTTTTTTTTTTCTCCCCTGCTGGGAGCTTACGGAAGTGTTTTCTAGCATAGATCCGAAGGCATTGTTGAGAAGTTTAAAGGGGAAGACAAAATAAGATACACGGTTATCTTTGCAGGGAGGACAAGTTCCTCATACTGCATGGACGTGGATGGTATGGAGGTATGGAGGTGGATGATCTGACATCCTCAGAGAATGAAAAGACATTCTCTTAGATAAAATACTTAATTAAAGATTTTTTCTAAAGATCTATTTCAAAGGTCTTGCTTCTTTGCCAGGTTCATACAAAAAAGCTCACTATACTGAATATTCTTTTGAATTATAATGAAAATATATACAGAGCAATTTTTTTTTTTTAATCTTGGACTCTCAAGTACCAGTAAAGGAAATTAAATAAGACTTGTTACAGAAATTCTGTATCAGATCTTTAATTCTTACCATCTGTTACAAATTATATGGGATTTAGGTTGGAAGATCTGTTACTCTGGCAAAATAAAATAAATAAAATCATCTAGAAAAGTGAAAACAACAGTAATTTTGATACTTGGCATATACTGAAACCAATGTACATGAAGAAAATGTCCTCCCTTGTACATCATTCTCAGTGTGAAGCAAAACATGTTACATGTAGTCTTACCCCTTCATGCACAAAAACTTTGCTAGAAAATAAACTGCATTATAAAGCGGAAGAGCTCCCAGTTCTTGCTTGAGCCTGTGGAAAACAAACATCAGGGAAAAAAATTCTTATACAAAACAAAAATAGGTTTAGGTGCTTTTTTTCTTTTTTCTTTTCAATCCTTTTATGCTTTTTTATATAAGCAGAGGATGATTTTTTATATGTAAATCACTGAATCATCAATCTGGTTTTAAACCAAAGACACCTTCTCAGAGAGACACTGTTCTGCTTGTGAACTGTGATTTTTTTTATAACATCCCTGAAAGGTGCTGTATCTTTATAGGGATATAAATTCAGAACTAATTTCTCTGATCTTCTTGATATGAGACTTCATTACAAAAGAGTAAATGCTGAACAGAGACTGAAACTAGACGCCAGTGTAACAAAGACTGTGTTTCATCCACCTACCTTAACTGTAGTACATTTTTACAATTACAAGCTTAGATGTGATTAAAAACCACTGAAGCTGCCAATACCAGTATAAGCTTTGACAGTGCTGTCTGATGACAATTTTTCACATCAGTATCATGCTATATATTGTGGGGCTATTAATTTCCTGACTTTTTAGAGTTGCTGTCTAAATTAGTGGTCCACAAAAACACTCASGATAAAGTAAGGAAATAGATGTTGCATTAATTATGTGGTTTGCATCATGATAAAGATAGTGGGGATCCAGAACCAGCAGCTTTCYTCAGTCCCGCTGTCATTGTGAAGATCTTATTAGCAACATCAGGCAAATGTGGTCCTCTGCAGTCCATGCACAAAGGCTTTGGCATTGTCTTCTGCTAAAGGCAAATTATATCAGTAGCCTGAGTTCCAGCCTACAGAGAAAGGTCTAGACAGTCCTCCTTGACAGGTATTCTTGGAGCATAAATCTCCTCACTAACTTTATCTGCTCCACTCCACAGCAGCCATCAGTTTTCAAAGTGKTTTTTTACCTGTGGGCTTCAGGTAACCCCTGGGGCAAGAAGGCTCCAGATAACATTCTGTTATATCCCACTCCTTTGATAAGATAGCTTATATTTTTAATAGCACTGCATAATACCAAATAGAACAAACAGTATAGTGGGAATGGAGGGAATAATGATAGAATCATTTAGGCTGGAAAAGACCTCTAAGACCATCGAGTCCAACCTGTAAACTGAGCATTGCCACCACTAAACCATGTCTCTAAGCATCACATCAATACATCTTTAAAATACTCCGGGGCTGATGGCTCAATGAGTTCCCTTGGCAGCCTGTGCAAGTGCCTGACCACCATTCTGATGAAGAAATTTTTCCAAATGTCCAATCTAAACCTTCCATATTGCAACTTGAAGTCRCTTACCCTTGTTTTATTGCTTGTAACTTGGGAGATCAACTCACACCTGGCTACAACCTCCTTTCAGGTGACTGTAGAGAGTGATAAGGTCTCTCCTAAATCTCCTTTTCCCCAGGCTAAACAGCTCTCCAGCTCCCTCAGCTGCTCCTCTTAAGACTTGTGCTCCAGACCSTTCATCAGCTCYGTTGCCTTTCTCTGGACATGCTCCAGCACCTCAACATCCTTCTTATAGTGAGGTGTTCAGCATTGAACAGAAGAACTGGGGTGAATCTTGAAAAATTGTCCCAGATTTTCACTGTTCTGATGGTTAAAAGCCTTGTACTGTCCAGTGTAAGTGTATTGACAGTGGTTTATATCAATGTATCTCATGGCAATGCTGCTCCTTTGCTTGTGTATTTATTCTCCCATCTTTCTGGTGTGCTGTCTTCATGTATTTATGAAGATCAACCCTACTATTTGGGTCTTTGCTATGCATAATTAAAAAGCCCATTTGAATTTTATTGTTTCATAACAAAAAAGCAACATAAAAAGCCCCCCGAACTTCACGGAAAACAAAATTTTCTCTCTTACCTCTTCTCAGATTCCAAATTTTATTTATTTGCTTTCTACAGTACCTTAACTTCGCAGACTCTCCTCTCTCCCTTCCAGCAAATAGAGAATTACCCTATCTCTTACTAAGTGTTATTACAACTGTCACGATGGGTGCAGTATCCAGCCAGGTGGTTGCTTCTGAAGTGAAGACAATCAAACCAACACTAAGTCACACAACCTTTAAATGGGATCCCTCCTCATTAGTCAGAGTAGCTTCTCCCATTGATAAGTAAGTGCTGACATAACAAGTATTCCAAATTTACTTTTCACAAGAGCAGTCTTCTTTGGATATATTCCAGACAGTAACACCTGCATCAACTTTAAAACRTTTGAAACAGGAAGTAAAAAGTTTTCACTTTGACCCCCCAAAGCCCCAGCTGAGAATTTTTCAAATTATGATGTAACAGGTATGTTGGTGAGGAAAGTGATTTGGTATTTTGAAGAGTGTTGCGATTTAACCCCAGATGGCAACTAAGCACCACACAGCTGCTCATTCACTCTTCCTCCCCAGTGGGATCTGGGAGAGAATCAGGAGAATAAAAGTGAGAAAACTCATAAGTTGRRACAAGACAATTTAATGGGACATAACAAGAAGAAAATAATAAGGATAACGGCACTAATAAAATAATTAGAATTTCCRAAACTAGAGATGTACAATGCAATTACTCACCACCTACTGACCAGCCAGTTCCCAAGCAGCAGAAGCTCTCAGTCAGTTTCCCCCTCAGTTTATGTGGTGAGCATGATGTCATACAGTATGGAATATCCCTCTGGATAGTTTGGGTCACCTGTCCTGGCCATGSCCCCTCCCAGATTTTTGTGCCATTAGCAGGACATGAGAAACTGAAAAGACCTTAACTTAGGGCAAGCTCTACTTAGCAACAACTGAAAACATCAGCATCTCATCAACATTATCCTTATACTATACTAGGAAGAAAATTAACTCTATCCCTGCTGAAACCAGGACAAAGATATTAAAAAAAATAAAACATCAAATCAATCAGATAGTTAGCCAGGCCTTTGGTGAAAGTTTACAACACCAACTAYAATACTGATGAAAGAAGGTCATTCTGCTCTACAGCTGCATTAAATCTTGGATCCTTTGGGAAATAAATAAGACATATTTTAGGTTTCCTTTTATCATCACTAGTGACACCTAAAATTTTGAACATAAGTAATAAAAGCTGTTATTCATTCTTTCAGAATTCAAAAGATACTTTTATAAGCTTTATTCTGAACTGAAATTATTACCTTGGGGCATACCTTTCATCCCTTGGGTAACAGGGGTGAAAAATATTTTGAGCACATTGTTCTCCTGTAGGACGAGGGAGTGCCATTACACAACTCAGCTGCAGAAATAGGGACAGGTTATGGTCTTCCATTGTGAAGCCTGAGTTTCTGCTCTTTGTCACTAACTTTCATTCCATCATGAAATTTTGTATATCCCACATAATGTCTATTAATGATGTGCCATTCATGATTGAGAAACGTGGCTTTATAGATTTTTTATGAGACGTTTTACAAGCATCTTGTACAAGTCAATAGAAGATATATTATGTGCCATAAGAGAATGAATGAGGAAAATCAAACGAAAGAGTGCCCTGTTTGTTTGAGATTTAAAATAAGTACATAACCCTTTCCACACCATGTTCTGTTTCGAACAAAACATGTTGTTAGACAATGAAGTCAGCTTCCCATAAACAGTCCCTTTGGACATTGTAACAATTATCTATAGTCAATTTTTACAAAATTTCAAAAGGTTTCACTAAGATGCTTTGTCRGGGAAAAGATTAAAAGCACCTACAGGCAAGCTGCACAAAAGCGAGCATACGAAAAAACAAATAAAGTGAAAAATGAAACCTGCATCTCCTGGCCTTGGTGCTAAGTTTTCGTCTTCCTTCATCAAGAGATGCAAGAAAACCCTTGAGGATTTTCAACATGTTGAACTTATTTATTACAACAAAAATTCTTTTCCTCTTTGTATGCAGCATTTCTTGGTATGGTAGGTACTTGACCATTAGCTAGCATAATATCTGTCAAGGTACTTTCCAGGCAAATGTGTGAGTTTAATCCTTACCATTCAAAAACTTGGAGACCACGATTCCACATTTGTCAATAATCAAATGAAGTTTCAATGAGCCCATTATAAAAATAATGCTAGGCTTGCACTCCCCCTAAACCTATTTAAAATTATACATTTCTGAGGTTTCACCAGATCTTGATTTTGGACTTCTTATCCGTGCACCTGACAAGATGAGCTGTAAATACTAGTAGTGCTCCAAAAAATATTTGCGAGAATCATGCAGGTTTATCTCAGCTGTTTCCAAATAACACAGAACAAAACCAAATCAGGTTTAAAATTTTCTGTCTGGGAAAAAAAAAAAAACCAAAAAACAAAAAAAAAAAAAAACACAAAAGCCCACAGCTTTATCCAGATCCTGATTTCAATTCAGTTCTGTCATAACTCTCAGACAATATTTTATTTCCTAGATAATTTGAATTGCATGTCTTCCTATACATACTCAAAACCAAAGTGAACAATTTAGTTTTAAGGTAATGATCTCTAAAAGAACACATTACATTTACACTGTTATTAGAATATAAGTACTTTAAGAATGGATCTACACTTTTTTTTTGTGGAAAGAATATTTATCCAAAGTGATAGACCAATGGATGATATTAATCTCAAATGCCTTGAAGCTTGCGAGACTGCAGACAAATCAAGTAAGAGACACATCAAATTAGAAACTAATCTGCAAAACATATAAGTATGCTTGCAAGACAAYGTAAGCACTGGGCAGTCAATAAGCCCTTTACCTCAGCAAGCTGGAATCACAAACACATTATGCCTTGTCTTAAAGTAATTACATTAGTATATTAGAAGAAAAAAATCAAATATTCTTTTTTTCAGGTTTTTGATCTAAATTGAAATTACTTTCATATGTCAAAAATACTTCAGCTATTATTTAGTATTCTAACTGAAAACTTTTACAAGAAAAAAAGCATCAATTCCGTTTTAAAGATGTAATAAAATGCATCATGACATTGTTAATTTTAAAAATGCTTTCTGAAATTGTTTTATGGAGACATATGCTTCTTTTTTAAGAAAGCAAATTTTCAGAATTTAAGAATTTTCAGAATTTTAAGAATTTCAACCCATGTAAAGTTTTTCTGGGAATATAAGTTTAAGATGGCAAAAATGGGATGGAACTGATCGAAATGCTTCCCTTAACACAAAAATCTAGCAACTGAGTTACTGCATCAGAAACTCAAGCATATTATTAATTCCTATTCACCTCTAAAAAGGGACACACACTTTTAAGTGCTTTTTCCTGTTGATACTGAAGTGCTGTACAAGAGAGTCTTTCAGGGATGTGCGTGGAAACTCCACTGGTTTTCAATGGCAACAACTATGCAATAACTTCACATAAAATTTCGAGTGCTCACCATCAATAGTCACATGCGAAAACAGTGTATTTCAGTATAAACCTCTCAGCTGTCAYTAATTTCACATGTAATTGGAGTTCAGCTACCACGTATCTTAAAGTGTTTTCTTTCCTGAAAGCTAAAGGCTGAATTGTTACAGATGGTAATTTTGGCAGATGGTTGTATATGAAACTGAGTTTATAATTAGGCCAAACCTGACTCATACAATTAAGGCAATGAAGATTTGGAAAATAAGAAGTGTCAGATCAGTACATGATCAGTTTGGTGCCCACTGAAAATGGAAGAAACCTGACCATTCACATTTACAGAATATATTGCCTATATGAAAATTTCTTCTGAGTTGCATGAATTATAAGATTAGAAACCTTTCATGCACAGAGTGTAAACTAAAGCAACCATGGCATTTTACCTACTTAAGTGTGTAATCTCTTTTCCTTCAGCTGAGGCTAATGAGATGGTCTGAAGCCATSTAACAGCTCCCTGCTGCTGAGAGAGGGCTCTCAGCGTCTCCTTCGCCACAGCTTCCCTTCCTCTGACATTCACCCAACCCTAATCAAGCCAGTAAATTCAAAGACAGTGACTAGCCAATTCAGCTCAGAGACAAAAAGCAATCCCCGAGGAACGAGTGGAGGAGGAAATAAAATGTGCAAGGATAAGAAGACTAGGACCACCCCTTTCTGGATGTGACCTTGGGCTCACTGTAACATATATCAAGCTGCATTTCAAGCCATATTTTATCTCGTGTCAAAAGCCTTTCCAGACTGTGTTAAGGTAGCATTGCCTATTTTAGCCTCTTCTGTTAAATATTTATTTGCTCTTGTACCCAAAAAGGACTARTAATGTCTGGCAATCATTATCTCTACTACGTTCTGTGTATCAGTCAGTACTTTCTTGTGACMAACGTTCAGTCCCTTTTCATATGCAAATTGTTCCCTTATAATGCTATTGCTTATTTTAGGATCCATATTTTTGTTAGGCTCTTTTTTTCAAAGGGAAAAAATTGAACTTTTTTTTCAGGATGGCTGGTGATCACTATTGTAAAAACACTCCCATTTCAATTTTTTCTTTCTGTTTCTACTGCATCCCGATATGCTGGCTGTTTTTTTCTGCTATGGGCACAAGACAGGGATTTTTCATTCATTTTTTATGACCAAGCATTGCTACAAGAATGTAAATAAGAGTGTGTAAGTAGCTTTTAGAAGTAATTRAAACTGCCATTATTAATGTAGTTACAATTAGTTCAGAACATTCCTTCCAAAATGCATCCCCCTTGCTCTTCAACACAACAAACTCCACTTGCCATCATGCCATCTGTTCTCCCATCTCCTCTAAACCTTTACAAAGTTCCTCAGAATCTCTTTTAGTTTCAATTAACCTGAGTAATTTATGTAGCTTGCACATGTTGTCATCAATCTGTGAACCCTCTTACCAGATTGAATTATATGAATTTACTGACAATTAGAGAAGAACATTACCTCTTAGGTTATTGCCATGTTACAAATTAATGACTTGTTCCTACACTTTGTGTTCTGTCCTAAGYAATTTTTGTCCTCAAACTATTATGATAAAGGACATGCAATATAGGGACGTTTTCTTAGATCTTTACTTTTTAAGAATCTAAATTAGTAATTTCCATTCTTTCTCCTTATTCATCCATTTTGAAATACAAATATTAGTGCATTGAAAGCATTTCTTTTACAGGAACTGGGCTTTTTTATTCCTTTCATTGAACTCTATTAATACAGAGTTCCCATCTGCCTTCTACTAAGTGAATTAAATACAGCAAGATCTGCTAGAAATGCAACAATAGAAGCAAGCCGGTAAAAAAATTCTTTTCAACTCTGGATGTATTCATGAACTCTAAAGCCAAGGATTAAGAGTTAGTGTGCTAAGAGTTACTATTTATTTAAGAAAATGAAAAACCCTCCATGTTCACCTCTTTCAATGAAGTGATGATAATCACCTTGCCTTTGCTGTAAAATTAACCCAACTGACAATTTATATCCTGCCGCAAACTGTAGATCTGTCCACACAAACTGCATTTTCAATATGTTGGAGGTTTGTGGGTGGGTTTAGAGGGTTTTTTTGGTGGGTTGTTTTGTTTTTTTTTTTTTTGTTTGTTTGTTTGCTTTTGGTTTTGATTGGGATTTGTATAGACTAGTAACTACAAACTCCATCAAATTATTTCTGGTATTCCAGTGTTTCCCCACAATTCTTCTACATGTCCAGGAAGAGCAGGCACATTACTATGACATATATCAACATGGAAGCACTCTCCACTTTCAGCAAAGAGACGTAAGATAAATCCTAGCTAACTTCATCATCACAGAAATGCAACCACAGAACTAATGGCATTCTAATGCTGTCTGCATGTTTTTGTTTGACTTATGCTAACTAGAGAGAACTGTAAATATCTAATTGTAAACCTGAAGCTCTACTTGTGGCTTTCCACAAAAAAAAACCCAGAAATTTTCTGGGGAAAGCATTCCAAAAGAAGTTAAGTCACTCAGCTTACAGCTTGGTATGACTATGGAAATGAAAATATAACTGAAAAAAAAAAAAAAAAAAATCTGAGAATAAAAATGCTCCCTAAGTCTGTACAATTTTGAAGAAATAGAAATACCTATTAGAAATGTCTATAAAACATAACTCTATTACACCAATAACATGGTATTATGAATTTAAATAACTGATACAAAATATTAAKTATCCTCACAGCATCTGCAACAATACAACAGAGCGCAGCACTTAGAAAAAAACAATTATTTCACTTTAATTTTGCTGATAATTTTCACAGGGGTTACTGATTTTAAAATGGTATTGTAAATTGCTTGTAATGTGACACACAGCTTTACATTTGGTCAAAAGTATTCATATGAATTAGAAAAAATGGCAGCTTGCAGTAGTGAAATTATTCTGGTATATGTTCAACAGCATCCTTGTTACAGATGTGTTGATAGAGAAACTCATACAAATATTGACACAATATAATATGATTTCTTGGATTATTTTTACACCTAGTTCTCAAATGCTTCCTAGGATCATTCTCATTAAAGCAGACACATTAATCTCCCTGGCCTATTATGAAATTTCTTTGGCTTCCATAATTAATCTCATAGAAAATATAACCCATTGTTGAGAAGATAAGTGTAAATCTCCACAGAGCATATTCTTTTCAATGTCAACACTCTAAAATTACAGTAAGACTAGACTTATTCATTTTCATAATTGATACAATTTTTAGCAAGTTTACTTGAGTGACACTTGGCAATTTTTACAAGAAAAAAAAATCTTCCCAGTTTTATAGGAATTGTGACTTTTACTTTTAAATAAGTAGTAGAGTATGTATGTTAAGAAAATGACTGTATCATAATGGATAAAGCCAAAAAGAACATAATTGTTTGACAATTAGCACTTTGAATAGGTACTAATTCAACAGTAACTGAAATAACATTCTTGGATGCAATGGACTTGTTTCRATAGCAATAAACCAGATTTTAGTAGGCTAAAAGCAGATTAACTTCACATATGTCTAAGGCCATTTGTAAATGTCAACAATATTCTGTTACAGTAGGAAATGACCAAGAATACCGTAGACAATCTGACCATTATTGGCAAATGTTTAGCTGATCCCTAAAATCTGCATTTGAGAAGAGATATYTTTTTAATGCATTGAGGAGAAAGAGAAGATAGAAATTCACTTCAGTTATTTAAAGAGCTTAGTAGGCCAGAACATTTTAGAGGTCAAATCAAAGCACCAAATAAGGTATTTTTGACTTGGTTGGGTAAAAAAGTTGAGGGGTACAGGGGAAAGCAATAATAATTACTTTTGGTCTCAATAAGTATTTGACCATGAAAATTAAAAAAATTTAAAAAGCAAGAATTTTCTCAATATATTAAGAAAATGACTGACTTTACAGAGAAAAAAAGTATTGTCACTTCTAGACATGGCAGACCGGTATTTCAGAGGGTTCTTCCTAACTGTAATAATAGCTTGCAAGTGTCATAATACAAAAAACCCAACATATTCCAGGGAGCAATGGATTCATTCTAATCCTGTCCAAAGATCCACCTTGTTTCTACAGATGATACAAAATATAGTAACAACAGGTTATTAAGCGGACTAATATTTGAAGTGGGCACCAAAAGGTAATGGGAAATAAAAATGTTATAAAAAATGTAGAGAATGTTCACTGGGGATGAAGTTTCAGATATATGGGAGCAAACAAGACATTGACACACACATCTTCAGTACTGTGGGCTCTAGATGTGCTGAAGTTCTATTGTCAGAGGCGAAAACATCAACTTAAACACGGCAGAGACCAGGAAAGGTAAACAAAGAAATGAAGGTAGTTTTCCATATTAAGAAGAAGAGAAGAACTTGAAGGATAAACAGTCATTTTTCAGATGTGGCCTTGAGATATAATGGTAGGAAAAAAAATCCAGAAGAAAATGGATCRAGTATTATGAACACCATCTGACTTGAGATTGTAATCAATCATTAAAAATAGCAAGATTTTCACTTAATTTAGTAGCCTGAAACATGGCCTAGTATTACACTATCAATGGAACAAGTTTGGAACAGACTACAATTATGGGCAGAATTTTCAGAGACTGCATAGCAAATCTAGGACACATTCTTTGCCAGGGATTATAATACAGAAGATCAAAGCATCTTCAGTGACACTATTTAAATTTAGAGTTTATAAGAAAGGTTTGCATCTCCTGGAAAATAAAGCAATGCCTATCAGAATCATTTAAACTGGTGTCACATACAGCACTGGTAGTTTTTGCTGTTAGAATGGAAATGCAATACACACATTGCTGAACTACAGTAACTCAAAAATTACACCAATTATGAATACTGGAGATATATTTTTCCCTCCATTATAAAATAACCACCAAAAGCTTTGTCTATTAAGGAACATGTTTCTTAATCCAAGGAAAGAGGGTGCCAAGCAGTGTTATACAACCTTCCTAAATTCATTTGGCTGACTAATGTTCTTATTCCTGCATGCTTCAAAGTAGTAAAAGAAAAACAAATCTCAAGAAGAATTGACATTCAGATCTGTATCAGTTTAAAGACATAATGCATAATGTAGTCTGCTTGCTATTTAATGCAAAAGACAAATTTTGCTGAGTTCACTTAATAATGAGCAAATGGAGGGTGGAAATTAGAGGGTTGGAACTTAGGACTTTCTTACAATAGACTATTAGCATGTTTAAATTTCAACCTCCCTAAATTTCTAAGCACTTCTTTTCATTTAGTGAATTATTTTGCATACATACAGCATATTATTAATTTAAATATATCATGCCTGACTCCTTAGTGTCTTGCTTCGGTTAGACCTCATAAGCCAGCAYCTTGATATCATACTCCCATTTTATACAATTATGAAATCTCCATAAAGAGACAGCAATTTCTTTTRGATCAACATGAAATGGATTAAAAAACTTCCCTACACACTTTAAACACTCCACATTCACAGGCATTGTACAACATTAARCATTATATTGTATATTATTTTATATCAATCTTATAGATAATATAACATTTGAAGTCTAAATATATTAACTTTTTAATGAACTTTTTTTATCAGTGTATTACACATTTTCAGTGTGTGCTGTACACACATCATTAAGTTTATTCTTTTTCAGGAACAACTCTTAAAAAAAGAGTTGCTGTATGCTTTGCACAGAATTCATTTTCTGTTTTAAACAGAGATAGATTGCCAGGACATGCACAACTTAGTTTTACAGTCTGACTTATACTGCCAGAAAAACTTTTTTCCAAAAGTAATTAGAGRTCATGTGTTACTAAACAGACCAAAGAATCCATTCAGCTATGATGTATGATGTTACAAACACAAAAGGAAAATATACCTTGGTCTGCTGCTACCAAGCAAGCACAAACTAATGAGGAAAATTACAAAACAGTGTAATTCATTTAGGAGGAAAGACACTGGAAAGTTATCAGTACAAGTCATGCTGAATACATCAAGATATTCCAACCATAGCAAATGCAGTATCTAGATTCACGATAAATACACTGCACATACTTAACAGTATGTGTTAAAAGCTGTATTTAGCATGTTTCTAAAAACTTCTCAAAGTATATCTAAAGAAGAGATGACAGAACTAATTGGACTAATTTTATCTTTGGCCTTAACTGTCAGTGAACTGCTGTTCCTGGAGCTGATGGTAACAGAACAAATGAAAGGCAGAAGGCCTGCTAAATAAGACACTGCATAAGGGTTTATTGTCGCTAAGACAGTTAAGGTGATTGAAGCCAGGTTCAATCACATGGGATTGGCCAAGCTACAAGAATAGATACAACAGACAAACTGAGATTTTCAGACTGATTTGAAAATGCTTAAATATTTCTGAACGGTGGTTCAGAGGGTGGCATGATTCACAATCTGTGAATTTGGACTTGTGGTCTGAAATACAGTCTGCCCCACATTCTTAGCTCATATGTAAGCCACCCTCAAGACTGAACAAATAAACCTTCAACAGAACAGATTCAACAAGATAAACTAGATAGTCAGAATCTTCCCAGAGACTTGGTATTCTAGCCAATAAAGTATGTGAATGTGAGTCTCTCTCACTACTGTGAGTATGCTTACATAAATTTTTCTAGATTAGCTTTTCAGTCTGGACTGAATCAAGGTTGTTCACAAACCCAGAGATAATCTCTGCAGACTGTACATGCATCCTTTTGTGACAGCCCAGACTAAACCTGCAGACTTTGCAGAACATCAGTGTAGGCTGAAGTGTGTAGCCCACAGCCGGGCCCAGCTCCAAGGCTGCCAGGACACATTCCTTTCTGACTTTCCAGCTCTGCTGCCCACAATTATTGAGAAACCAGTGAAGGTAGAAGAGCTGAGATACCCAGGTAAACTCCTAGAAATGTTTCAGTGGAACATTAACAACTATGTGTGAATAATTGTTATACAGGCACCAAATCACAGATGGGAGAAAGGGTGGCTCTTTTGGCTTGATCTTGAGGGTCCTGAACTTGATCTTCTCCATGCAGTAGGTTTTGTAACAAAAGTGAAGAAAACTAACCAAATACTGCAGTCCCTGAATGCTTACAAGCATTCTTTAGCAGCACTGAAAGTTTAGAGCCGGGAGGTAAGTGAAAGGTGACCCTCCAGARGACCCACTTGGGAGATCCTTCCAGGAGCACTGACCACTATGAAGCAGTGGTCAGCTACTTGCCCTGCAACAGAGGAGCCAGTACTCAGTGCCCCCAAACCCACATCACATGGTCTCACTTTTACTGCTGCTTCAAGTGGTGATGAAATAGCTGGAAGCTATGGGTTCACCCCCCCCGCCCCTTCCTACTTTGCAAAACAGTGTGCTCCAAAACATGGCTGCAAAGCAGTGGGAACCACTAGGGATTTCTTCAGGTAATGTCTGTAGTGATACCTTAGACCTGATGCTATTTTCACCCAAAATTAGGAAATTAGGTCTGCTGTATAGAGCAACAATAATGGCAAAATACATATAGAGCAGAAAATTCCTAACGAGATTTAAAATCATTACAACATCCATCCACCTTGTATAATTGAAACATGGCTGAAACAGAAACAGTWACCTTTCATTCACCTGGTAATTATTAGATAACTGTAGGAAATTAGATGACAATTTATTTCCTATACTAATAYGATCCAAAGTGTTCATTAATCTGAACTCCTAAACTGGCTTTTATTCAGACATTCAGTAAAATTAATGTCTTCATTAGCTCACTATCAATGACCTCTGATATTATACATGCTACCAGCTTTAATAAAATAACACTCTTCTTGTTTTCTCATATTTTCATTCACATACTAATAGATGTCTGATATTATTCACATTTGTCAATAAGTAAAACTATCCAGCAAAAAAAATCTGTACTTCATGTGCGCCCTACAGTCAGTTGTTTCAGCATTGGTAATATTTATGAGAAGTCAGTTTTGCAGGTTTACATATGACTGGGTAGCCAATGCCAAAATGGGCCAAACAACAAAATTAAAGAGAAGCACTACACTTTGACACTCACATTTGTCCATCCCTTTTTCCCACAAACACATGGAAAAAAAAAAAAAAAAACAGCCAACAAAAATCAAATTATTTTACAGTGTGTTTAAAAGGCTGACTAATCTCTGGTTTGGCACTCCAAAGACCAGGGTTAGAACAAGCACTTTCGTTTTCATGTCAGCTCCCACAACACTTAAATGGAATTGCGTAGGGAGATTTTTCCTTCCTTCTAATAAATGGGTGTTGTGTTTACATACTGCATACTGAGCATTGCCCATACGAAGCCAAGGGCTGCATCTTGCCAACTCTTAACTTTCACACAATATGGTGATTACATGAGCCAGCATACCATTAAATCACATAACAAAACTTGGAGAACGGTACTGTCAGCTTGCAGAACTGTACCTGAAGGACTGACATAAAGGGAAAAACTAGATTTCAGYTCAATGGCAGAACTGGGTCAGGAGAAGACTGAGTTACTGGCCTCACTTTAAACTACAAAGCCAAGTGCCAAATAGTTCATGGAGATAAAAAGTTGCAAGCACATAATACAAGCAGGTGAAGAAAATAAATAAACGAATCACTAAACATGCCTTACAAGATACACCCTCACCCTTAATTCTTTCAGGTCATCTCCTATTTATTCTTCATACAAYACTTTATTCCAGGATGATCTTTCCAGCTGCAGCACTCACAAACTGGCTTCCCTTGAGCAGAGTCAAAATCAGGGGAACACAGGAGACCTTAGTCCATCCATTGTTTAATGTAAATAGGACAGCATCTTTCTGGCTCCAGCAAATTCTCTTTTTCTATTTAATGAGCAGCAGATCTATACCTACCAAGAGCTCCCAATGTCTTCCAGTGTCTAGTGATCATTTTTTTGCAGAATGAGAAAAGAAGACTGATCAGAAGTCTATTTCCCCTAAAAGCAAGCTCACACCAAGCTATCACATGTCAGGTATCTGATTTGCATTTCTTATTTAGCCTGATGATATGAGACTAGAACTGCCAATTTGAGTACTAATTCTTTTTCCAGGAACCAGTCCACAATAATTTCTACAGAGGCTTCCACTTTAGTGACACAAACATACAGACAGGACACCCTAAGGTGGTAATTTAACTGCCAACAATAATGCATACGTTCAGAGGTAGAAAGCAGCACTGAGATCTAAGACACTTTTAATACTGAGGTGAGAGGATGTGCATCTAACTCACTGCAGGAGATCAAGTGCCTGAACCATGTACCTGTGATACCTTATCAGCCTCCAGAGCTACCCCATAGGTGACCCTTCTTTGCAACATATTTCTTAGTAACTTAATCCTATTTAGATTGTCTTCAAAKCATACAAAGGACAAGCAAATCAGAAAACTACTACATGTTTTTGCAAGATCATATCACACTGGCATCACTCATCCTGTTTTATTCAAATTGTAAAAGGCTGTCCAGGTATGAGTGACACTTTATTTGTTGTAATATTAGCATGCAAAAAGCCATAAACTCACTTCTGATAATAGTTTTAATTACTAAGTATATAAGCCTACAAATAATCTCATCCAAGTAATCCTTCAATAAGATTAATTCATGGAAATAGCCCCATTTAAAAAGGATTYGTATGACTGAACCCTAAATGCTTAATCATATTTTTGAAGAAATCATGACTTAAAAAAAAAAAATCCAGGTGTTGATATGTTTAAAACAGGGGGGTTATATATCCATCAAACCAGACTTTCATAAACATAAGTTCTAGGACTGACACTGCTGGGAAACGTGCTTCTGCAGTTCCTGTGGTTTCTCAGGCTTAGACTGATTTAAATAAACGGACCAACTTGCTCACGTTGACTCTAGTGCTCAGCACGACTCTTTTCTTTCAGCACGACTCTTTTCTTTCAGCACTTTCGTTGTACTGATGTATGACTCAGCTACTCCTTCAGCTGCACTAGTTATACATTATGTGTGAAACATTACCTCAAAGATCAACATCCCTGATTTATTTCAAGCAATATCCAAGCATCACCAAGTGTTTGCAAGGCTCAGTGAGTTCATGGTTCTTGCTTTCTGCACTATGTCTATTGCAGAATATTTTGCTATAAGAAATATTCACTTCTGGTCTTCCAATCTTGTTCTTTTCACTATGACAGTTACCAATTTAGACAATGACAGAACTAGCCCCAGGTGAGCATATAGATTAAGATTTACTTTAATGTGTCAAATGCCCCCATGTGCTTTAAGTCCTCCTTCTTGTACCCACTTGACTTGTTCTGTTTCTTTGCACAGGGTCTTCATGGTTTTAATGGCAAGTCTTCTTGAAGTATCTCCTGCTCCGATCCCCTGGGAATGATTAGTGGTTTGGTACCAGGTTTGTTTGCCACTCCTTCAAATATAGGAAACAACCCTTCAGAGAACTAGAAGTCTGTCACTGCCTCCAAAAAGCAGGAAGTATAACGGCTTGAAGGCTGACAGATGCTTCACCACCATGACAAGAAGCTGTTTCACAGGCTACAGCTTGTGAGCTCCTGAGTCAAGCCATATGGTCCTGAATGCCAAAACTGCCTGTCTTTCCCAGTTTATTGCAAGAGAGGGATTGTTCCTGCTTTGCTCTTAATTTGCAAGGGTACTCTGTTGATTTTTAAAAGTATATAGTTTGAATGTAATAAAATGCTTGACTGCTTCCACTCATAAATCCTCATTTGTTTGCTGAACATTTTTCCTTCACTTGTATGCTTTCATGGGCTAGGATAACATCTTGCAACTTTTTTTGCTACCCATTCCAATATTAAATGAGTGCATATTGCTAAGCACACATGAGACTCTCAGACTTTAAGAGGCCCTCCACAATTACTAATCTATTCAGCATATTTAAAGAATTTTGTATACAGGGTCTGAAACAAAATCTTTGAGGTACGAGAAATCTTTAGTAATCTAATGGGAATGACAATAATGGATACAGACTGCTAAAATTTGGAGCTCATAATTTAAGATAAAACCCTGCTGTACTTCAGCATCACAAAAATTAAGTCTCCAAGTGTTAAGCTCTTAAACATGGGTAGATTTTCCAGTCGTTTGGTCAGGTGAGATTTAAATATTTCAGAAAGTGAATATTTCTAATTACTGCTATCTCTTGAAAAAATATTTAACTACCAAAAATACTTCAGTAAGGTCTTTAAAAAAAAAAAAAAAAAAAAAAAAAAAAAACAAACAAAAAAAACCCCCAAACATTTAATATGCTTTGTGTCTTTTTCAATTACTGCGTGCTGAAACGTCTTCAGGCTATTGGTGCGTAGGTGACCCAGCAATTGCCAAGAAACAGATGAAGGCAAAAAGTATCTTTCTTCTAACCCAGAAACGAAGTGGGAGGCAAAAAACCCCAGCGGAGAAGGTATCGGTGTGCCTGTCCATGCACTGTTCTCTCCCGGAGCAGTCCCGGCTCTCGCTGGGGCCTGCCAGGATAGAGGGTATCGGGCACCTTGCGAAGTCCAACCTTAAAGTTTCTCCCTTTAGAGTTTCCTTGAGCTGCTTCTTGTTACAATTTCCCTCTCATGCCTATCCTTCTGATTCCTTCTGAAAAAGGCATAGCGACTGCAATCTCTACAGAACCTGCAGAAATAATGGCAGGGACCCTCGCAGCGGCAATCGAGCGGCACTTCCCGGCGGGATGCGGGAGGACGAAGGGCGGAATGCCGGGATTCCCAAAGCACCCGCCCGGCGCCGCACGCCCCCGATTATTTCGTGTTTTCGCACTCGTCGGGGTTACACAGATAGCTGATTTATTACGGCAAATTTTCCCAGTGCCTTCCGAGATTTCCCAAGGCTCGGCAGCCGCTCCGGTCGCTTGGTGCAACTTTTCCACGGGCTGTGGAACGCCGAGGGCAAGAACGGGCGGTAATTTTTTTCTCCCCTTAACCTCGCTCCCCCAAACCGCTCCCCGGCGGCGGCTGCGGCTGCCACCCCCGGCGGACACCCCCCAGCTCTCGGACAGCCCGGGAGCCGCCGCCCCCGCGGACGCGCACTCCCCGCCCGGCGGCTGCCCCGGCCCGCGCTCCGCTCCGCTCCGCTCCGCTCCGCGCCGGCGGCACAGCCCCGCCCGCGGGCAGGTGGGCGCCCCCCGCCGCCGCCGCCCGGCCGCACTCACTTGTGCCTTCTTCATAAGGAATGGCAGCGCTGCAGTCCAGCCCAGCCGGCCGTGTGCAAACTCCCTTCAGCGGAACTGTAGCTCCAGCATAATGCAGCAGCCGATAGTCCACGCATTGGGGTTGCCCACGGCGAGCCCCGCGTTGCCTCCGCCTGTCCCGCCGCCGCTCCGCGCGCCCCGCTGCGCCCCCTCCCCACGGCCTGAGCGTCCGCACTACTGATGCCACCGCCGGCCCCTGGCCAGGTCCTTTTATATCTCCGATCTGCCTCCAACAGCGGCGGCGGCGGCAGCCCAGGCAGGACACGCCTTTCCCCTCCCTCCCGCCCTCCCGGAGAACCGGGAGCCCAGGCAGACCCCGCGGGGCGGGGGAAACCCGAGTTAACTCGGGGGAAGTTGGAAGCAGGAACAAGCAGAGCCTGCCCCTCGCCAGCGCCGGAGGGGAGCGGGGCCGCGGGCGGATGGCCGCGGGCAGCGGCGGGCGGGGATGCGGGAGGGGTGTTGGCATGCGGGGCGGAGGGCGCTGGGTACCGGCCCCGGGGGAGTGGGTGCAGAGGGTACCGGGTGCAGAGGGCGCCGGGATTTCGGCAGTGCCCGGGACAGGCGACCCCGGTCGCCCGCGGTGGAGCGGGGGGGGGGTCTCCGGCCTTGCCGCGGTGGGCTCTGGCTGAGTGCAGGGAAGCCGCCGCGGCATTCGAGGTCAACCAGGCGGCGGGCGCCGAGCCAAGCCCTTGGGTTGGGTCCCCCCACCCACGGTGAAAAGGGGGGTCCCCCCCTGGCTGAACCCGCCGTCGGCCGCCGCCTCGGCCCGCGGCGAGGAGGGCAGCGGGCTCGGAGGGTGGCGGGACTCCCAGCCGGTGCCCGGTGTTCTCAGCGCAGCGGCCGCTGCAGCGGCGCCGACAGCCGAGRTGGCAGCCCCGGGTTTGCCATTGCCATTCCAGTGCTGCTTTCCCATAATCGGTGAATGCAAGTTAAGCAGTGGGATAAGCGTTTCAGCTGGAGCTTGGAAACTCCTTTTACCTTCTTCAGACAGAAAAATTGTTGAGCAGTGCCTCCTAACGCTTCTGCAAAGGTGATCCTGCAGGTCTTTTCACATGCTATTATAATTTGCATCCCATGTAAATAATGCATTAGTGTTGGGTGTGGAAAAGCGACTTGACTTTTACTTCTTGGATTCTTCTGGCCAATCCATCTCAACAGTAGCCACAGAATTTGAGTCCTCTTTGGAAAAGACTCCCAAGGTTAAGTGGACTAAATCTTGAATGTGAATTAAATGGAATGTAGAGCAGTTTATGGAACTAATATTTCCTGAAAGAGCAATTCTTGGTGAAAATCTAAGAAATGTTAACACAAAGAAAGGATAGTCTGCCCCAGTCAATGGTCATTTCCTAAAGGAGATTAGGTATGCTAATCTGCATAGGGAATGCTCAAGACTGCACAGGGAAGCCACCTGAAAGACATTTCATTAGAAAARTTTGTTTTGTTTTTACCTAGAATTAATGATAAATTTTTAAAATATTAGATTTCTGCCAAAGTAAAGGTGTGCTGTTCACATACAGAAAGGATTTCAACTCATTTCCAACTTTGCTTTATAGTTGGATTTCAGAATAGAGGAGATAAACATCGAATATCATTTTGCTTCTGCTTCCAGTCCAGAAAAATTGGTCAAAAATTTCAATTTTCTTTTACAGTACTGAAGGATTAATTCCTTTTTTTCTTTCTTTTTTTTTTTTTCATTTTATGATTAGTACTGTGAAGAATTATCTTGGAATTCTTAGGTTTCCCTGTGAGCTTTGTCAGACTTTTATATGCATATAGTAATAGTTTCTTCCTCTAAAGCAATAGAGAAGCAGTGAAAGGGAGTAAGCCTATAACAACAAAAATAATCAAGCACCTCATTCACTGAAAGGACAGTTTGTGTATCATCTAGCAATGATCAGCCAAATCTTTTACAGTCTACACATTTAGCAAATAGGGTCAAGACATAAAAATGTTATGGCACATTTCCTTCTTAGAACAGATGACCAGTTTAGTCTCCTGTGGAGAAGCCCTGGAAAGTGTGGAAGAGCTGTCTGTGACAGCAATTACCTATCTTATGGAAAATTCCTCTGGTCTTTCTCCGTGCTGAGGTCCATCACAGTTCACCATCAGCYATGACAGGAAAACCTTAGGGGCTACCCTGTATCCAGTTACTTTACTGATAGTTGTGCAGAGAGAATAACACTCTTGAGCATAGTTTACTTTCTTTACTACATCATGCACCTTTTCTCTCCATCCCTGATCTGACTTCTTGAACTTACCCTTGTGTTTTACCAAGATCAGCTATAGCAGAGTAGTGCCTGTTTTGTCTCTTGTGTTGGCTATTTACAAGTGTATTACTGCTGACACTGTCCACAATTTGGTTTGCGAAATCTTTCCTATGAAATTCAGAATTTAATAGTTTAAACTCCTGYCGTATCCCATAAGAAAGCATGTTTTTATTGGTCTTGCCCATCTCCAACACAGTACCAGCTCTTGATTTCCCAGGTGAGAACTGATTAGCCACGGACCGTTAGTGCATTGACTGGTAGGTTTCCAAAGCACTACTGCAAACCGCATTCAGTGGTTGGCCTACCTTATTTGCATTTCTAAGTGCTTGAGGGTGAAAACAGGCCCCTGTCATAGTTTTATGAAAACCTGTTCCTTCACAAGGAAAATATGGAAAACAGTGTTAGTCATCCCAGCTCTTCACAGCATTTAGTTCCACACATTCAGCAGGATTGTTCTCACCATGAATACTGTTCAGCCTGTATGGAAACACCAGCAACTGAAAATTAAGCCTTTCCAGTCTAGCATGAATGGAAAAGCCTCGCCATCTTTTCCAGCTGAGAAATGGCTGTTTATTCTGGAGTTTTAAAGAATCTGCTGTGCTTTCCATGGCCTCAGCTCAGAGAAGAATGACCCCATTCCATCTGTTGGATGGCTTGGCTGCTGGCTGGAACAGCAAGAATTTGGGAATATACAGGATCACATCCAGCCTCAGCCACTGAGATTGCTGGATTAAAAAGTGTCCTGTGTTAGCTTGGAAAATGAAAAATGTCTCCTATGAGACCATTTAAGCTGTGAAGGCAAGCACCAGTGTGTGCGTATTAGACAGATAGTGCACTAATCCCGTCTAATCGGTTACAGACTCTGAGCATGTGGGGGCTTTACTGGCACAGAGACCCGGCCTGTAGCATCAGATCAGTTAAATCCCCTCTCCCCAGTCTTTTTTAAGGATGAAGAGAATGAAGTACAAGCATTCCTAACCTATTTCAGGCACACAGATTTAAAAAATTAGAGGTAAAATTAAGGTAGGTAGAGCCAAGGAACTCAAAAGATGGCCTCAAACTTCTTTAGGTTTTATTTACAGGAGTACCTGATTGTAGAGGATGAATTCTCTACAAAAAAAAAAAACAAACAAACAAAAAAAGAACAAAAAAAAAAAAAAAAACCAAAAAACTTGCAATCCTGCAAGACCCACAGAAAATTTCATAAATTACTTTGACATTGAGGAAGTACATTGGGATAATCATCTCCTTAAAAGATCTTCTCTATCTTTGATACCACAAAACATTCTATGTGTTATTCTGTGATTGAGAATTTATGCATTTTAATCCCAGAGTATAACCACAACCAATATTTAATATTCAATGAAAGTACATATTTTGAATTTCTAATTGAGCCTTATGCTTAACATAAGTTGCCAAAGGGACTGTTGGTTTCTTCTAAGCATCATAATATATACAAGTGACAGGCAGACCGTTTGTGGTTGTTCAGTATCACTGGTCAGTGATTACTCACTGACTCCATCAAGACTTCCTGCACAGGGACATGTACACCACTTTTTATGGAGCCACTTTTTATTTCATTGAGCACCAGAAGAGCACAGGATTCAGGTGTATTTTTTTAAATTCACATGACATGGCTTTAAAGATTGATTCGTGAAAAGCAGTTTCCATGAAACTGATTGTTCATAATATATTAGTACAGATGGGATTTTAAGGGTAATGAAGATATTATATGGTGGAATCACAATTCATTTGCCAGGCAAATTGGCAGACCAGCTGCAAGGACTTAAAGAGAACCATTGCCTGTCTCAAATACTGTTAAGGCCAGAGAAGGACTTTGCCATGAAATAAGCAGAGTGAAGCAACAGGACAGCACTAACTCCAGGCTTGCCTGAGGCGAGATCCTGGTTAATGCATCCGGACAAAAATTCCCACTGTGGCAAACTGTTTGAAGAGGCAACTGTTCATATGCATATCACTGGTTAAAGATCACCCCAAGTTAAGTGATAGATGGCATCTG
Source organism: Malurus melanocephalus (assembly GCF_030028575.1). Lineage (NCBI taxonomy): Eukaryota > Metazoa > Chordata > Aves > Passeriformes > Maluridae > Malurus > Malurus melanocephalus. The sequence goes on along the minus strand of NW_026623858.1, from coordinate 61,332 downwards.
CGACCACCAACCACTGAAGCTCCCCTGAATATGCCTCTGTGGATGCCTGGAACTTAGACTGTACATTAAGCCACCACAGGGAAGTTGACATAAGAAAAGGATGGTGGCGTTGTCCAGGCATTTTCTCAGACCTAGGAAGTTAACAAGCTGGGAGAAAAGGATCTATCACTGATAATGGACATAAAGAATGCAGAATTTACAGAGCGCAAGGAAAGCCAACTCAGCACTGTGCTGAAATCAGCTCTGACTGGGTAAAAGGTAATCATGGCAAGGGGAGATAGTAATCACTAACTCTTAACCCACCGACTCAAGAAACCCACTGGCTCAGAAGAAAACACTGGGCATGGGACTAATTAGCTTTAGAAATGAGAGAATAATTAACCAATATAGTAAGATAACTGTATAGCCAAAGAGCTTTAATTACTTTGTTTGTTAAAACATATAAATAGTGAAGTTTTGAATGACCTCTGAACCCCCTCCACTGAGAAGCCCAGRGTAAAGAAGGAACAGAAACACTTTTGGATCCATGGGTGCTGACTGTCTTCTGCTTGAACTCTCTCTCTCTCCTCCCACCCCTTGCCTCTTTTCTCTTTCTTTCTATCTATCTCTCTAATTCACATTCGTTGATAAATAAAATCTGTACTATTGAATTTGGCATAGGTTTCTTTTTGTACCTTAATTCAAGCAGGGGCCTCTCTCACTGGTCAGGACTTAATACCATCTGGGGAAAAATGCAATATTCTGCATGAACAGAGATATCTTCAAAGGAAAAAAAAAAGGATTGAAACTCAATTATTTATTGAAATGACAGAATGAGTAGCTCAGTATCTCATTATGATGCTTCTCGAAAACCCATCTATATACAGGAAAAGGAAGAAAAAAGCAGTGCATCGTAGGAGTGGAGCCAGGGGACTTCAAACTATTAGAAATCTGTTAAAGAAATGCCAGTGAAGGAGGCTGGAGTTATGGTTGTGTGTGAGATTTATTTGCCCAGAAGGAGCTATGGAGACAAGCAGGTAGAAAAAGCTAGAGTGTAGTCCTTGTTGTTAGTAGGAGGAAGGTGGGCTTTGCTTGTTTGAGTACCATCCTGGTCTGAAATACTGATGGAGTGAAGGACTGATGGATTTTTACTGAAAGCTTAAAAGTGTTTCTGTTTATTGGTGTCTTTACTGGTCTACTTTCCAGTAAAATGACAGTTTAATTAGCATGCAAAGGATACTCTGTTTTACTAAGAGAACTTTCTGGCAAGGAAGACAAGCCCAAAATAGGAAGTTGCACTGATGCTGTTAAAACGCAATCAGAGCCAGTAAAAATATAGTTGTAGATTCTAAAAAGTAAGTAACCATTACCTGACTTACATGAARGCTTATTTCTACCACTCTTTCAATATGCTACAGTTTTAGACCAGTTTAAAATGAGCCTCTGAAGATCTCACTGGTATGGGTGAATTCTCAGCCAGAAAAAAAAAAATGGTACTTGGAGAACAAAACCTGGGAAAAGCTGATGCTGCTGAAGTTTTGTGATCCTTGGCAATCCTCTCTTGGCTTCTGATGATCCTCCCCGTGTTCACATGTGTTAGCAGAGATGTGAAGCTCCTTGAAACTCTTGTAAAATATCGCAGCCAGTAAGGTTCCAAGAAGATCAGAGGACAGCAGCATTTCAAAGATTCTTTTGGTCTTAACTCGCACAGTTTTCTTCACATGTGTGCCAAGAGGGGTCAGAATCTGGGATTGCACTAAAAAGCACTACATTTTCTTTTGAAGAATCACCTCTTGAAAGCAACTTTGAAAGATCAGGGACACTCTGATGGCACGCCTCCTGTTTCCTTCTATGGTGAAGGAAGTTACAGGGATAAATGGTGCCCATCCAATTCTGATTGTGGCATTCAGTCAAAAAGAGATCAGAGTATACCTGGGCATGGACAACGGGCTGATTTCCAAGTCTACACCGTGCTGTGATAGTTTCTAGTGGTTATGCTCAACAGTGTTTAGCATGGCTCAATTTACCAGAGTACAAGCAACATCATTTTTCTGTTTCTGAAATGATGGAATACCCAGCCAAAAAAAAAAAAAAAACAAACCCCGGTGTTTTTGTTATTCACAGAGTTTTTTGTGTCGGATTGGTTGGAGGATTGGAGAGCAGTACTCGACTCTCTGAAGAGCAGATACAGTTATTAGTCCTAGCTCTCCTAACTCCTAACTCTCTTGCTGAAGTCCATCAGCCATCTGCTGTGGAGTGTTCCTGGACATGTTGAATGAAAAAAGAGCAGTTATTGTACACTACAGATACTGAATCCTTCAAGGTGCTGTAGTTAATAGGACTTCTAGGGATGAAATTTTATCCTTACAGTAATACTAAGGGATGTTTCAGTATCCACAGGCTTTCAGTCATGAAGGAACATGGAGATTTATCATCACTTCTTAAGCAGGAATACCAGAAGCACTGGAATAACTAATCAAAGGTACGGGAGCTCATGCTTACATGGAGTATGTCCAAGGAGAGGGCAAAACATGCTGCCTATAGCAATCTCAAGGACTTATAGCTGCTGTACTAAATAATCATTATTTCCCCAACATTTATATGATTTTTAACTTTCCTGACGTTTTGCCCATTTTCCACTTAATGAGAAAAAGAAGATGCACTACAATCACCATGCCAGAGAGCATTGGAGGTAGGCAGGTTCAAGCTGATACATCCTCTTGAGCTACTACAGTACAATTAAATGTTTGTTACAGGACAAGACACTCTTTTCATATCTAAAATTCTTTTTTTCTGCCTCTCAAGATATCATGCCTAATGCATTAATTATGGCTATACAAGCTCAAAAAGGTTCTATTTTGCTTGTACAGTTCTTTTTCCAAACATAATAACAGTTTATAAATTGTGCCATAATCGAGTAGCTCCTTGTTATATTCATATTTTGATTCCAGTATTTTGGAGGTGATAAATGTATGAGAAATAAATATCTCTGATCCTAGATTTGTTGCCTACATCTGTTGATTTGCATTAGTCTGTGTCATCCTAGTCACAGTAAATATAAATCTAGGGAGTTTCACAATAAAATGGGTTCATTTGGAAAGAAAATGCTGTGTAAGTGGTATTGGATATAAATATTCCCTGTTTACAGGGAAAACTGAGGCTTTACTCTTCAATGAAAAATTGAGATGTTTTTGCAAAATGCATTTAATCTGAAGAAAGGGAGATGTACTGTATCAGGTACAGTGACTTCACAGCCATATTATGCCATCACCTTTCTCTTTATTTGATAAAGTCTGGTTGTGTTAAGACTGTAGCAAGGATTAAAACATGGGTAGGAGTAGAAGGACTTCCTAAATTGAGACCTGTTCCATCAAGACCTGCATCATTCAGTCCTTCTTTTGAAGGTTCATCCATTTCCAGTATAAAATGAGTTAAGCTTCCTGCTCTTGCTCTTCTATGGGAATGTTATTTTAGAATTTGACTCACCTCGTGGTTGGAAACCACTTTTAATTTGAAGCCTAATATATTCATTGTTAATTTATACCTGCTTGTTCTTGGTCTGAAGTTAGGTTTTACCATAAACAACTTTTTCCTTTCCCAACTGCTTTTTTGATCCTCCTGCTCAGCCTACTGACAATATGTACCGTAATAAATGAAACAGAAGCGAAGCCTGAGCTCAAGTACTGGCATGCAATGGTCTCTGGAGCTTAACTTTTAGCGCTCATTTTGGCATGGGTTCAGTCCAGCCAACACTGTGATCTCCAGGCCTGAGCTCAGTCAGAGGCAGAGTACAAGCCAGGACCTGTTTCCAGCAGGCAGTTTCTGGGGAAGGAAGAGAGTTTTGCTGTGTGGATGCAAGCAATCCTCTGCCACTTACCCTGGGGCCAGAGAATGAGTCCAGGCCTAAAGCTGTGGTTTGGACTGTCTCTTCTAGTGCACACACTATAAAAAGTATTTGCAAATTATATTGAGAAAAAAAAAAAAAAGTTTGGTAAAACAGATGTTCAGGAAATGCCCAGCCACAGCACCTGTGCTGCGAAAGTCAACCTTCATTTTTGGGATTTCCTCCATTTTGAGGTTTGGAAATGCAGTCAAAGCATTCTATTGATAAGAACAAAGGGGAGAATGAAGAAATGACCTTATGCTGTAGTATTCTTCTCTCCCTGACTAAGGTCCTCTGCTCTCGGATCTCGCTGAGGTAGTGAGATCTTGCTGTGCCAACAAGATGTTATACTGCATGGAGAAACTGTCATCACCCTTTACCACTGCAAGGAAACATTCACCTGAAGCTTCTAAACTTCTGAAGAAGAAAGGATCCTTGTAGGATAAAGAGAGAGGAAAGATAGAAAGTTAATGATTTTTTCCCAAGGAGCCAGGGTCGCTAGGGTGTTTTCAGTGCTGCTCCAGAGAGGCACCCTGTTCAAAACAGGAGTAATGGTAACAATGATGAGAAATGTTTGAAATTAGTTTTTTTGTGTGATAGTTTAAATCCCCCAAACTGACGGATAAGCTTACAGCATAAGAAAATACAGAACTAAACTATTTTACTTTGATTTTCATTTTCATTAAGATGGCAGTGCTAATCCATGCACAAGCCCKGAGATTTGACAGGATGCATCATCAAGAAATGTGAAGATGGCATTTTTCTCCCAACTCTCATGTTTTTAAAAAATGCAAAAGGTAGAGCTATGATATATAAATTAGCCTGAGTCATTCCTCAGATGGATTTCATGTGGGGTTAACCACCATATTGCTCTTCCTCTGGACAATRAAAAGTGCCACCTGTATAGTGAAAGGATGATGTATTTTCCTGTTCATTTTTCTTAAGATTTTGTGTAACAGTGGTAATTCTCATTTAATACATTCTGTGACATTTATTCTTTTAATACATTCAATAATTAATTAATTTTAAAAAATGGTTCAATAGAGGAAATTGAGTTCAGGCTGTTTTCATTTATGAAGTAATATGAATTCAAAGTATTATTGTTATAAGGACAGAATCATGTCACAACTCTTTCCCCAGAGTGTCCATCTCTGGAAGACCTTGTTAAATGATTTTCAATTTCTTTTTCTCTACATCATGCAATGCTGTCCGATRGTCATCAGCCTCACCTGTTTTCACAAAGGTAATTTTCCATGTTTTCTCCTATAGTTCTAGATTTAGTGAAGGATTATTTCAGAAAGCATCAGAAAAGCATGAGTGAAAAAGAGAAAAGATGTAATGCAATTTTTTTGATTTTAATCTTACTTAAAATTTCTGAAGTTATTACTCAATTATAGTATTGCTATCAATTTCACAAGCTAACCATGCATCTTGTAAAATAGAAATACTTTTACATTTTAATCAAATTGCTTTCCAATATCATTTAGTTACCTCGTGTTCTTTAATTATTGTAGAATTTACAGAAGAGCTTCATTTTGGTCCTTCATTGTTAGTTACACATGTAACACATGTCTATTTATATTTTCTCTAGACTAGAAATGAAACATTTTTAGTGCCTGTTTTCAGGAAAATCACACCATGACATATAAATTCCATTTTCTACCTTTTATCGTAACATACCCTGTTAAAAAGAGGCTGAAAGAAGTAGTGCTTGATCTGCCATAGAGGAAAGGATGTTATGTAGTGATACAGACAGTATACTTCAGGTTGATGCTGGAAATTATGTGGTTAAATCTGAAGGGAGCCAGCAGCTAAAAGTTGCCATGAACAAATTCTGCTGCTCCTAATGTCAGCCTTTCCTCAGGAGCCTTGTCCCTCTGTGCTTGAATGGCCTTTCCTCCTCCTCCTCCTGCTCAACCGTAGCTGTCCCCTTCCCTGTATATCCGTTTGTATAGGAGAAGGAGGAGTGTATCCTTGCCAACATCTTGCCTCACAGCCCTGGCACTGAAATTGGTTGCTGTTCCCTTGGCAGTGTGTAATCCTGGAGCTCTACAGCTGTGTACTGCAGCTAGTGACAAATAGACAGCTTTGAGCTGCCAGATTCGTCTCTCTAAGACAGTCTCTCAAACACATTCATTTTCTTTGGAAAATGAAATATGGAGTCCAATTCTAAATCTCAAAAATCACAAATATGGAAAGCAGAGGGTTTCTTTAGTGTTTGGAATAAAATTTCTTAGTGAAAAAAAAAAAGTTTATCAAGGAAATAAGGTAAGATCAGCTGGCTTTTTAATAATCCAGAGACATTTTTAATTGTGGAAAAGACAGATAAACTAATTAGTCCACCATGCACCCTGCAGTAATGCAGAACCGTCGAAGTATGAGGTTCTCTTAAGTTCTGGCCTTTAATAATGGATGCAGCATTCTGTTAACACTGTCTTAAGAGAAGTTTATTAATTGTGAACACACGTAGAAAAGKTTTATTTTGGAGAAATAAAGACATTTAGCTGCTGGGGCAAGTCCAGAGAAGGGCAGAGAATTTGATGAAGGATCTGGAGCACAAGTCTTAGGAGGGGCTTTTGAGTGAGCTGAGGGTGTTTGGGCTGGAGAAAAGGAGGCTCAGAGGGGATCTTATCGCTCTCTAAAGCTACTTGAAAGGAATCTGTAGCAAGGGGGATGTTGGTCTTTTCTCCCAAGTAACAAGCAACAGAACAAGAGTAAACATCCTCAAGTTGTGCCAGGGGGAGGTTTATATTGGCTGTGAGAAATACTTTTTCACCAAAGGGGTCATCAAGCACTGGGAAAGGCTGCTTGGGGAAGTGGTTGAGTCAGCACCTCTAGTGCTACCTAAAAGATGTGTAGATGTGACACTTTGGGTCATTGTTAAGAGGTGAACATGGTGATGCCAGAGTAATGGTTGGAGTTGATGACCTTAGAGGTCTTTTCCAACCTAAGCGCTTCTGTGATTCCATGAAGGTGACAATATGTTGTGCTTGTAGGAAAAAATAAAAGGTGGCAAGAGCTGGAGACAAATTCCCTCTCTTGCTGTCAGAGGGGCTTAATCATTACTTTCTGATGAATACTAGTGCATKAAATTCTTTACTGTCTGTGTTTTACTAACAGCCAGCATGCCCCTATAGACAGGTATGTAATACCCCTCTACAGTGAGAAGCATTTCCCTCTCAAGCATTGTCACTGATGTCCTTTATAATCATCTGTTTGCTCTTTCAACAATAGAACCACCTGATGTGATCTTATGTMGGATGTAGTGAGTGATACAAAGGAGATAAAGTCTAAGAGAATTTTCCCTAACCTGTACAAGGTCGTAGAACATATTTTTTGTTGCTGTAAGGATCAGTATGTGTTCTAAGTTCTTCATGTCACACGTTGCTATTCAGTGAATTGGGTTAAATACCTAATTACATAGTAAGGGTAAGCTAGAAATGGAATAAAATGTGTTGGAAGGAGCTGGAAATATCTCAAACTTGTCTTTTACAAGATAGTAATGCCAACAAGAAGTGATCTTTCAAAACATGTGTGAGTGTGTCCATAATTTATATTAAGAGAGACTGGTCCTTTGCAGATGCTGTGACATAAACTAGATCCTCGACTGTCTAAATCCCTTCTCTCTGTATTTTCTGTTTGTCTAGGGGAGCTATGACATGTGCCAGACTTYGGACATTTCAGATATATTCAGGCATCCTCAAGCAGTCCTGCCAATTTTAATGCTYGAAGAGTCTGGAAGGGTACTAGAAACTGAAAAAATAAGAAAGGTGCTGGAAATGGATCCTATCCCTGACCCAGGGTTAAATTTCATGGACAAATTTAGTTATGGGTCTCACCCCTATTCATTTTTTTAAAAGCCTTCAATAACCCATTGGCCAAAGTACAGGTTTAAAAAGGACTGCACTCAATTCTAAATTGTAATTGCCAGTTCTCTTGATTTCAGTGGAGTAGTGGAAAAAAGCTACAAAATTGCACTAAATGGGTTAGAGCAAAATATATTCATCCTACTGAAAAGTTTCTTTAGCCAAATGAAGTTTTTATTACAAACAATTTAGGCCTGACATTGGATTTTCTTGTAAACTATTGCAAAATCCTCTCATATTGTTTATCTTTTCCCATTTGCTTTTTAAGAGAAATCTAATTTTACAGCAAGATAGTGTTATATATTCTAGTTACTGTATGTGTGTCCATGTGTTTATTTCTAATTGCTACTTCTGTGAATGCCACAATAATAAATTAGATCTTTGGCCAGCCATTCCAACAATTTCATCTTACTCAGTGGAAACATTCTTTATTTATATACATAGTCACATGATCAGAATTTGACCTTCTGTTTAGTTTTGTGTTATGCTGCATGTACAATAACAATATAATGAACTTCTGCCATTTCAATGGCTGCAGTGACATTAACAAATGATCCTGGAACACAGCAAAGATTCCTCAGCAAGATAAGATACTATAAATTTAGCTGCTAGAGCACTGCAAGTGACAATGCTGAGGTTTGATTTTTAAACAGAATAGCTGCGTTAATCCAATCTCTATTGAATGCATAAAGGAAGAATTTACGGTAATTAGGAAGAGACAAATGGCCGCATTCAGTTCTAGAATTCTGGGCCCACATGAGCATGCAGTAACCTCTTTAGGTCTTTAGGTTTCTTACTTGACAGAAAAGGAATTATATACACAGGGAGCTAGAATACTGGAAGGAGGCTCCACTCTGTCTCCAGACAAACAGAACAACTACAGGATGTGTGGAAACAAGTTTATAATGATTACACAGGGAGCTGAAAGCAGCCTGCTTGCCTGATATGTTCCACTTTCATTTTACATTTTTATTTTATCTGTGTTAAACATTCTATTATCTCCTCTAAGGATCCTGCAAATGAACAATTAAGCCTAGAAAAAAAGTGTTTTCCTTTGTCTCATGAAACTCTCTTTGAGTTTGTCTAAATTAGAAGTGGAAAAAATAAGTTTTCTTTTCTGGGATGAGTATTACCCAGGAAAACCTTAGCAATGTGCTGAAATGCTAGCTGAACATGAGCTGGGAACAAACCTGCTCTGCTCTGTGGAGGTGCATGCAGAGCTGCAATTGCTCTAAAGCTTTTGGACCCTTGATGGTGGAAGTTGAAGGTGAAGAAGGATGGGTATATTGTCTCTGCTTTCCAGACTCAATAAAGTGCAAGATTCTAATGATGGGAAAGAAAARGAAACAGGATGGACTTGGCTTTCTGGAATGGTGGTGGTAGTGGTGCCTCATTTTCTGATGTGGAGTAGAAGCCAGCCTTGGCTGCTAGCTATTCAAATTAGACTGGCAGTTCAAGTTCAGGTCTGCTTGTATGCTGAAGAATGGATTTTAGGGGTTTTCCCTGATCATGCCACTTAATTTGCAAATCAGAAAATTCTTTACCCTCTCCTCCTTTTAAATAAAAAAAAAACCCAGGAAAATTCCTACAGAAAGTGTGACCATTAGACTATTGTATCAATGATCCGGAATTTAATTTAATAAATGGCATATATAATGTGTCTGTTGAAACCACACTTCCATGTATTTGACAAATTAATTGTACTGAATGTCTAATTATATGTCCATTTACTCCTTCTCCTTTTCATTTATCATGTGGGACAGATGCATAAAGAGATAAAATGTCCTGACTAACGAATGCAAAACTAAATGTTGATTTGACATTTCCTGAGACTCCTTTTTCATGCTAAAAATATTTTAATAAAGGCAGGATAGCTTTGGATTTAGTATTTCATAGGCTAGAAAATGCATGCAAGAACAGCTGTAATCTCTGCATACGGTTTAAAATGATAGCTCAAGCTTTGTGTTTCTGGAGGTTCCTTACATATTGACACTTTGTATTAGCGTTTTTTAAGGGAACAGAGATAAAAAAGATACTTCAGTCAGAACATAGTTTTCCCCCCAATATACAAATATTTATATAACATTTTAAATACAGTTTCTAAGTATGTATCACTCACTACAAACAAAAAACTAAAAGCATATAAATCGTCACATTGATATATTTTTGATTTTGAACAGTTAAAACAATGAAGAATAGGAAAATTGTCACCTTAGAACAAGTATCCCCAGGAATCAAAGCTAAACCCCCTCATTTTAGGAATTTTCACACAGAAAGAATTTTTCCCATGCTGGATATCAAAGAGCAGAATATGATAACATAAATGCACCAAAAGAAATTAATTGCCTTGTATGTCAAATGAAATTTGGAATGCCTCCTGAGCGCAGAAAGAGTACTTTTTTTGCAAAATGTCATTCAATTGATGCATTCCAAACCTTGCTTGTTTGTTGCTATTCATATATGTGGTGTTCCATCCTCTGCTTTTATCCTAGTGTAGAAATTCTTTGAACTTTCAAAATGCAAAATACTAAAACCTGACATTTTATAGAATTCTACTGAGGGCTTATATTCATATGGCCTAAATCCCAGTACCCAGGTCATACTTGTCAAAGGAAAGAGTTGCTATATGTGGAGTATACACCAGCTTAATGTTTGTCCTTGCTTGCTGTTATATTTGGGATTAGAAATCTCCTAAACAGCCAGGAATGAAGTATGGGTGTCTGTCCCCATACTTTTCAACACTTCTTCATCTGGAGTAATCCTTATATTGCTACTCTGTTGCTATTCACCTTCTGTTAACAGTAATCACATCAGTGTTTATTGTATTAGATCCTTGAAATGTGATTACAGCCCATTTCTGTTACAAAAATAAATTAAAAACTTACTGCAACCTAACTATTTACATGCATTGAAATGGGAGGGAAGCGGTGACAGAAAACATTTGTTTTGACCTAAGCCCATGATACCAGACCATCTGAGAAGGATCATATTTTTTCAGAAAGTCACTCAGAAGAATAATCATCTGAACATGCCAATTTTCCCTAATTAGGTAATAAAGTGTTCTCACATGAATATGCCCTTAAAATTCGGCAGTGATTGCAGCATGGGAGCTGAGAAGAAAAGGCAGATTCAAAAATCCTTCACCTAGAGCTTCCAATGTCTCCTTGTGAAGCACTGGGAAAGTGAATTAAAACCTGATTTTAATAGCAAAAATTTTTAACAGTGAGTTACTCATTTTGTTCATACAGTCTTTCATAATGCTAGATCAGATAGAGCTTTGAGAAACCTAGTCTAGTGGAAGGTGTCCCTGCACACAGAATGGGGTTGGAACCTGATGATCTTGAATGTCCCTTCCAATCCAAACCATTCCAAGGTTCTATAATTCTGCTATTCTGAGATTCTCTGCTTCTATAATGAGGAATTTTAAACTAGGTAGTACTGTTTGGTGTTGTTGCCATTGAAAATTTGCTTCCTTGACTTCCACAGAAGCAGAATGAGGCCAATAATATTGATCTTGTTTGTTCTGTTGGTTAGGTCTATCATTAATTTGATTGGCTTTTGCATCAGGTCCTAAGCATCTTTCATATCTGCACTAGTGCCATATTCAGAAGGAGATCTCTGGGATATCACTCTGCTTTTTTTTCATCATCATGTAAGAATCAACAAAAAGACACCTAAGAAGTGAATTATAACTTTTTTTTTTTTTTTTTTTTTTTTTTTTTAATAACTAAGCTCCTCTCTAATATACCAAAAGAAACACATGGCAAACATTACGATGAAAACAGTATAATTAGTGCCATATTCTAAAGTCATCTTTGGGATGCTCCTGGTTTAGTTCTTGGGAACTCCAGGCTGCTGGCTTGTTTCTTCTGTCCAGGGGACACAACAGGGCTTGTAAAACTACTGTGTCAGAGGCATGTGTGATTCTTTTCTAATGACTAAGTCAATATTCTTACTGGAATTAATGGAATCCACAAGCTATGATGTTCTTTGTCTTGGTAGAGAGCTCCTATATGCACATCCTGGCTTTCTGCTGAAAACCTAAACAATATACCTGTCATCACCAGAACTGGGCTTCAACTCCCTGTTTTCATTGCTTTGATTTATGTTCCTTACGAGTTCATTCCCTCTGGCACAGTCTCAAACAGGGAAATCTGTCTTTTCTCTTTCAGGTTATATTTCTTTAAAAACACTGTAATGTTTTCCTCCTGGAATGTTACAAAACAGCAGCCAGAATCTCAACCAGTGTAAATTGGCCTGCTGTGCTGACTATGATAAACTTTACTAGATTACATTTGCTGATGATCTGGCCTATGTTTTTTAACTTCGAAAATGCAGAGAGCTTTTTCAGGGACCAAAAAAAGCTGTGCTTGACCTTTAAAATTACTTACACACAAGTGAAACAAGAAGAGAAACGCATGCATTTGTTCTTAATCCCTTACTGCTTTAAAATTTAAACAAGT
>NW_026623858.1:39533-49091 GCF_030028575.1 Malurus melanocephalus | reverse complement strand
TGAGACCATCTCCAATTTCATTTTAATCAAGGTTAGACCTTTAAGTGCTGAGCTAACTTTGCACTGTAGAATAAAGTCAGATACCAAGAAAGACATTTTGGTGGTTTTTTTTGTTACTGTCTAAATAAGGCTGTGAGTGAATAAAACATTAGAGCACTTGGCCCAAAAAAAAAAATCCACAGATAAATTGCAAGTTTTTCTCATCATGGTTCTCAACCTGAGAAACAAAACTTCTCAACAAGCATGCTGTCTTTCCCTTCCTTCACTTTCATTCCATCGAGTCTTCCTGTTACAATCATTTTATCATACCTCTGCCCTTTAACATGCACCATTCTTCCTTGATAGTGGCAGTGATGTGTGTCCAACAATTTTTGTTGCCTGTTAACACAAATTGAGTGGCCTGACTTGGAGATTTGGGGCTTTCCCTTCATTACCTTGTACAGCATTTAAATTTTCCTCCTTGTTTTCAGGTCAACACTGCTTAGCCAGGATCAGCTGTGCCGCAGATTAATTCTGCCTATGCTTTGTTTTCACAGCACAGTCATCTCTATGAAGAGCAACTTCTGAAGTCCAAAAAGCACAGATTTTTATCATACAGTAAGTTAAGGATAGCAGGTAACACCCTTACAGTAATTTTAAGGATGAAGGGTACCTGAAGCAAAGAGAAGCAGGAGGATCATGGCTTGCTACAGTGGGGTGATTTTTCAAACATTGTCCTCCTCAGACAAGTGGTTTTTCTTGTTCCAGTAACAGTCAGCCATAACCCTGACGAGGGCAGGGATAATCCTGTGCTTCTCTGATCACTCAGTTTTACCCTGTCCTCATGCTGGAGGGGAGGCTGTGCAAATAGTGAGGACCTCCAGCAGGGGAAGGAGGAACATGAAGCATGGAAGACTGCGTGTTTCCTGGCCTTAAGACCTCCCTCCTTCTTCTCCCTTGCAGATATCCGCATTACAGCCATATCGGTCCTTTCAGCAGGGTTTTGCCTCCACTCTCCAGAAGGTGGTATCCATTTCTCATATGAAGGTAAATTTTTCTACTCTGAAGGAAGAATTTGGTTTTTCACTTGCACAGATGAAATTCTGAGCTAATTTCTTTTGCCAGCATAAGTTTTATTTTACGTGCAGTCAAATCCAAAGACTTTTGATGCTCCCATATTGGGCGTAGGCTTTATGTGCCTGAATGTGTTGATTTGGTGCAGCAGCATGGTTTTGGAACTAACTCTTGGTCATTCCCACGTGATGCACATTGGCTTGGCTATAGAGCAGCTTTTGTGCACATGCAATAGTTTTTAATCTGTGTGAAATTAATCCAGAAGTTTTTCTGCTGGAGCTTACAGATGTGTTYTAATCCCTAGTGGGGGTCCAAACCACTGGCCAGTCCTTGGAATAGCCATGAATTATGGACATGATGAAGATGTTCAGTTCAAGGCATCAGACCATATCTATCTGAAGGACTGAAACACCCACAATGTGGATGTAGGGACAGCAGTAGCTTTAGTCTGCCAATCTCCTTTTGTTTGCTAAATTACATGTTAATACACATGTCAACTTAGGTGCCTGAAGAGAGATTTATGGGCTCTTCAGACTTTGTATGGAACTAGCCCAGAGCTAGAAAGAGGAAAACTAAATAGTCTGTGGTAGATGATGTCTATGGGAATACCTAGAGGCTTATGTTTTATGCAGTTGTTTGGTGGGAATGCGTACTTTGTGCCTTCATTTCCTGGGAAGCAAAAAGCACTCCACAAACCAGATGCATTTTAGATGCACTTCTTCCATTCCACATTGGGAGCGCTAACTTTGATCAGTTCTTGATCTTACCAGTGGGCATAAAAAGCTCAGAGGCACAGACTCTACGCACGTTTTGAATCTTGTTTATTGATTGAGCTCAAAGTGATGAGAGTGAAGAAATCCATGCCACAAAATATAAAAGACAATACATTCTAGGACAATATTTTTATTGACTTTTTGGTCCCTGAATGGCTCTGGTGCTTCACTCCTGAATACCTATATGAGTAACGCCATTTTTCTATCTTTATCTATGGAATAATTATATTTCTTTTTATACAAATGTATTAAACATAGTCTGTGTTTGCCTGGTGCTAACAAGACCAGAAGCCTTTCTTTTCCTAAACAAGTTTATGTAATTATGCAGTTTACAGTACTGCATATTTAATATTTGAGTGAGACCTTTAAGGTCGTTCTAAAATATATTTTTTTACTATAACACATCTTAATAGCAAATTTCATGTGTACCAAGCAGGTTTTCAGAAAATCCTCAACGTCTATAAAATAAACACCCATGAAGTAAGCCACATGTTACTGGAACATATTCATGCGCATTACTATCTGTCTACAAAAAAGTCTCATAATTAAGAGTACTGCAAGTAAAAACAAAATTAAGATGGTTGGATTTTTATTGAGTCAATTTTATGTTGTACTGAAGTAGCTCTGGATGCGATACTGCTACAAAACTTGTGTGGCTTTCCTGTAGAAACYATATCTGTGTGCAGAAGTGTCTGAATTCTGCTATGATGTGACAGTATGCATGTTCTTCAAGATGTGAATGCAAATCACATCATGACCCCTCCCACAGAGTACCCAACCTATTGGCTCTTGTCAGTCCTGGAGACTCCAGCTTTCAGCCAGTAAAGGCTCAAAAGACCCATCAGTGAGTGCAGTGATTTCTGAGTAGAACATGTTCTAACTACTCACCAGCCCAAGGTACTTTGAGCTGATAACTGTCCAGGAGAACCTGAGCCAGATTATTTAATTTACTGTGCTTTATAGATATCAAGTCTGACTGGATTAGCTTTCTGCACAAAATGACAGAAATCCTGAAATGGTATAAAAATGGCATTTCCATAATATGGTTCAGGTGTGCAGTTTCTACACAGGTCCTGATTATTTCCCATCCCACCTCATATTCTGCACAGCCGGTTTTCTGTAGGATTGGGAATTAAGGAATGCAAACAAGAATGGTTTTGTACTCCCTTTAACATCATGTTGTTTTGTCTTTTAGCATCTTGCCAACTCCTCTCTGTTCTCATTCAGATCTCTTCACCTGCTACTTTTCAATGACAATAACATTTGATTTACCTCATGTGCTTCTGCTGTTCCTTTATACTGATTCTTTCTGATCTATATTTTGATGTGTTCCACCTCTTGTATGATTCATTTCTGCTTCAGTTGTACCTAATGAAGCAAAAGCCATTCCTCCTCTCTTCTTTGTGTATCAGACTAATTGAGTGTTTCATAAGGTTTCTTTTAGTAAGTACTTGCTTCCATGTTTTACTTTCCTTTCTTGTACCTTCCCAGGAGATCAACCCCAGACATTCTGGGTTAAATTTTATAACATCTATTTTATTGTCATTGTTTTGTTGCTTTCAATCCACCCTTTTCTTGCTCTTTTTAGAGTGGTATTGCAGTATTTACTGTTCAATTGCATGCAAATTATTTCCCATTATCATATTCTCAACCACTTCCTTTATCTATTCCTCTCTAAGGCAGTAGCCCCCTAATTCTCCTGTAATTCCAACCCCTCAAATTCCCTTGACCTTCCAAATAAAAAAGAGAGCCTGAGTGTATTTCAATATGTTGCTGGAGAATCTGGGGGGGAAAAAATCAGCTTCTTTCAAATTTTCTCTTAAAGGACTAAAATAGGATATTTGCATCTATTTTTTTTTTTTTTTTTTTTTTTNCTTCAATATTATTTCTTCTTGAAAGCATAAAGGTAAAACTCAGAAAGTGAGTCTTGTTTCTAAAGCTGCAAATATAAGTGACACATTCAGCTTGCAGAGATGGTGAGTTGCTCCTGGGCTTGAGTTTGACCATGATTTTTTAAGGGTGTGTCCAATGCATACATATGTATAAGATAAGAATTGATACACTGGATTGGACTAAAGCCCAGATAGCCTAGTAGTATGTTTTCAGCAGTGCTGAAACTTAATGCATCATAAAAATACAAAATCATTCAGGTTGGAGGACACATCAGAAGACATCTAGTTCAACCGCTGTCTTCTCAGTAGCCTCGTAGGTATGGGAAGGAAGTCTTCTATAAGGTCCATCCTAAGTCTTCTCTTCACCAGTTGCAACAAATACAGAACTAAAAAAAGCTTGCAGTATTAATTCCCCAGAATACTCTCTGGACTTCCAAGAATTTGTGGCTCAGTGCCTGAATTTCTGTGTCAGGGATGATATTTTTTAAATTCCCCTTGATCATTTTGTCTTTTATCAGCTCTTCGAAAATTTCTGGCACTAAACTTCTTAGCTCAGCTACATTATCTTTTTTTTTTGTTGTTGTTGTTGTTTTGACCCAGCCAATTACAAGTTTTATTTGATGTTTCCTTTTGTCAAAGAAAGATGGTGCAGTCTATTCAGTGGCATACTGATGCCTTCTGTTTTCTTCTTAGTATTTTGAAACATTGTTTTTCATGACTGTTAGGAGTACTGAGCACAGAAACATCTTGAGCTCATTCCTGTAGGGTTCATTAGCACTTTCTCTTTTGTGCAACCCTTCGCTGAATTTTATCTGCCATTTGAACATCCAGTCATTATGTCTCATGCTTTTCATTGCTAATGCTTATCTTCACTCTCCTTCAATAATGTAGCAGTCACATCAAACACTCTATTCCTGCTATTTTCTAAAATTTTGAGTGGAGCAATCTCAGCACGCACACATGCAGACCTTCTTCCAAGGACCAAACCAATCCTACTCTGCTTTCTGTTTTTATCTTGTCTTTAATTCATGTGTAAATATTCTCTCTTATTCTTTGACCCCACAAAAGATTTTGATGGAGATCCTCATTCAATGCTTTTTGGAAATTCAGGTGGATGGCAGAAGCTGTGTTGTTGGAAGGGTCAAAGTGAGAAAATGTATGTGTTGAGATAAGAACAGCTTAAAAAAATAAAATAAAATAATAATAATAATAATAATAATAATAATAATAATAATAATAATAATAGAAAATAACAAAGAAAAATAAAACCCAAGACAGACAAGAGATGCAAATGTAAACAAATGCTCTCCATAAAACAACCAATGCTCATGCAGTCCCCAAGCAGCAGCAGCTCCCGGGCCAACTTTCCCACAGTTTTAAATGCTGAGCATGATGATGCCCCATGATGTGGAATCTCCTCCTAGTCAGTGTGGTCCATTATCTCAGCTGTACCACTCCCAGCGTTTTGCATACCCCAGGACCCCCTGTTGTTGGGGCAGTATGAGGAGAAGAAAATGCCTTGATGTTATTACGGGAAGGCCACAATTAGGTTACCTTGGAAGACTTCTCTTTTCCAGGCTGAACAATCACAATTCTCTTAACCTTTCCTCTTTGGAGAGGTTCTCCACACCTCTGATCGTCTTGGTGGCCTCCTCTGGACTCGCTCCAGCAGGGCAATGTCCTTCATGTGCTGGGACCCCAGAGCTGGATGCAGCACTCCAGGTGGGGTCTCACCAGAGCAGAGCAGAGGTACAGAATCTCCTCTCTCTCACCCTGCTGGCCCCTCTGCTTTGGATGCATCTCAGGATATGTTAGGCTTTCTGGGCTGTGAGTGCACATGGCTGGGTCTTGTCCAGCCTCTAATTCCCCAGCACCCCCAAGTGCCTCTTGGCAGGGTTGCTCTTGATCCCTTCACCCCCCAGCCTGAATTGGTACCAGGGGTTGCCCTGATCCAGGTGCAGYATCTTGCACTTGGTCTTGTTAGACCACCTGAGATTCCCATGGACCCACTTCTTGAGCTTGTCCAGGTCCCTCTAGATGTTATCCTATCCTTCAGGTGTGTCAACTGCATTAGCCAAATTTTTCTAGAGAAAATGATAAGTTTCTTTGTCAGCTCATTGGGTCTGCCATTTCACAAAACGGCATCATATCTGCTCCCCTCTGGTCTATAGRCACCAGGCACTTGTAATTTAAAGGCTCTACACCACACTTACTGGATGAACTATTTTATTCTTGAGTTCTTTGGTGAATGACACCTGGTCCTGGCTGTTATCACTCTTTTTATCTATTTCTTCCATAGCCAACACTTAAATTTCAGTCAGGTCCCGTAACAAGTTCTCAGTAAAGAGGATTTCTGTCCTGAAAGCCTTTTCATGTGCATCCACAGTGAACAGAAAAATAAAGGTTTAATTTTGTTTCTTTTTTTTATGACCCTGTCTTCCCTGAGTGCTTCTTTTATCCTTTTAATGTCTGCTGCTTCGTTGGACTCCCTGACAGACTTCCTTATACACTTGAAAAAAAATTTTTTCCAGTGTCTTCTGTTTTGCCTTACTCTGTTTTTGAATTTAACTTGCCAAAGTTTCATCCTCTCCARTTTTCATATTTGGACACCACTCAACGTTTTCAAACTTGCCTCCTTGCATTTGCTGATCTTTCTTGTGCTGTTGTTTAGTCATGCTGGCTTCCTTTAGCTTTTGTCAAACCTTTCATGACAGGAAGTAGGCAAATCCTTTTTAGCTTCAGTGTAGTCTCTAAATTGTGCTCATGCTGCTGGCAGGGATTTAACTTTTGTAGTCATCTTCTTATCATCTTTTACCTACCCCCTTTAGCATACTTTTAACAGGCTTGCTTAGTCTTAGGTAATTCTTTTTGAAGTTGACTGCGATCATTATTTTTTTTTTTTTGCTTTTGTTCTGTTTTGTTGTTGTTGCCAATGTTTTAAAGCATGTTGTGGCCACTTTCATAGAGTTGTTCTTTGTCAGTAAACCATGATGAATACAGCTGAGATAAAAGAGAACATTTTTCCAGAGGATAAAGACACACCAAGTTTTTGTCCAGTTCCCTAAGGACAATTATTTCTCCTATTTTTTTTCCTAGAATCCTTTATTTTGGACTCAAACTTCACTTTAAGTTCCAGGATGGAAACAGGCTAAACAATTCTTYGTAGTGCAATCCACTGCATCAGTGTCTATCTGTTTAAGAGCATAAGTGGAGCATGCAGACAATTATTTTTAAAATGTTTCAGTATATCTGGTTAGACTCTGTTGCAGAGGCATCCTGCCTATGTCTTGGCACAGTCATATGCTAATAAATGTCAGAATAGCAGAATAAATCAGGCTGCTTGGACCCTAGGGATCCACCTAATCTGGAGGAATCTTCATGAGACTTTAAAACACAGTTGTAGCCCTTTTGTTTCTCTGCATTAAAACTCACTAATATAATTAATATAATAAAATAATATAATAACAATATAATATAATAACAATATAATATAATGACAATATAATATAATATAATGTAATGTAATATATAATATCATATAATATAACATCATATAATATCATAAATATAACAAACAACATATGTTCAAAGAAAATAAAATAGAGTGTACATATTTCAAGTGGATTGATCATATTTACCTTTACCCTCACTTTATAGATCTTCTCTTGTCTTCTATAACTGACTTGATGAAATAATCTGCCGAATTTACTCTAGCAAGCATTATGATACCCACCCTGCTCCCAAAATAGCAATTTTCACCATTGTCTCTAATGAACCAAAACACAGTTTTTTTAGTGCAGGCCACCTCTGACTATTTTGATCAATATAGGATGTGATTTGCTGGTAATTGAACAAATGGTACGGAGTACACCAGCTTGTTTTCTTCCTGGTTCTTACAGAATTAATAGGTCCTACTATATTTCTTTAAAAAGTGAACTGCACAGTTTCATCTTTTCCCAAATATGTTTCAAGTGCATAACACAACTAAATAAATCCATGTAGGTATGTTAATACTTTCCTAGTACTGTTGGTCTAAGAAGTTTATTCTTCAGCTAATCATACTATACATGAGTATTTTTAATAAGTCTTCTTCAGCCCAGTTGGAGCCTTTGCTTAGATAACCCCATAAATGCCCAGGAGCAAACAAATTATAGAGTATTTAAGTTAAGCTGGATCAGACATTTTATTCTGAGAACTTCAAGCAGGAACATAAGGCTGTAACATAATTTTTAAGCTAATCTCTACTGGCATTGTCAGGATTCTACTATTCGGCCATTCCAGCTGCACACTGCATTTCATGTCAGGATTTGCAGTCATCTGATTCCACAAAATAACAATAAAAAATAAATTAGCTCAAAAATTTGGGGTTTTTAATATTTAAAGGACTTAATTTTATACTGGGCTGGCTTTCAGATCACCATGGAGTTAACAAACAATTGGAACTGGTGACAAGTTCAGAACTGGAGGAAGCAGCAAGAACAGAAGTTTCTGAACCCATGTATCCAACATATAGAGACTTTGACTTCACTGTAGCTTGATCTTTGTGACAACAGGCATAAGGAGAAGGTGTGAGATTGTTATCTCCCATCTCCCAAGGCACTATCCATCTGTATCTAATGACAGCTGCTACAAAGGAAGAGAACCTGAAACAACAACAAAAAAATCTGATTTGCTGCAGTGGTAGAAAATTGTATTTTGGAAAGTGGAGAGAGATATTTTTTTTACAAGAGGAGAAGAATAAGCCAGAGTTATTAAAAGTACCTTGCCTTCAGTTGCAATTTTTCCTACCTGTTTAATAAAACCATAACTTTTGCCAATTTCTACATTCAGTCACAACCTTGTTAGAACTGATGTATCCAGTGAGACACCACGGTTATTTTCCCTGTAACTAGAGTTGGCAGAAGACATTTTAAAATAAATCTGGGTGAAGGGATTGGCACTACCATGGTTTACACTACATGTTGTATTTTTAGGAAAGAAAAAATAAATACATTTTCTTTCAATGAAAGGGCAAGCTATGAGAAAATTGCTCACCAGAAGTTGTGCAATTCAGATGATTATGAAATCTTCACATTTTTGTCCAGGATGTGATGTATTTAGCTGCCAAGTCTAGAACTTATGTCTTTTTGTGACACAGGAGGCTAACTCTCTCTTTACCACAGAACTATCCCACAAGGTACTTCAGAAAATTGAGACTGTTTACTAAAACTGAAAGCTCAGACTTTARATATCAGATCTCCCTTATTTCTCATCATGCACTATCTTTGCAATTGTATATGACAGTTCCCTGAATATTACTTCAGCTTATTGCCTATTGAATCTACCCGTTCTCTTTTTGTTAAAAATAAAAAAGGTTTATTCTTCTGTGTTCCCAGTTTCTGTGACTAGACCATATTTGATCAGAGCTACAGCTGCAGATGCTTTTCAACAACAGGTCATATTTGAGAGAAGAGTTGGCCAAAAAATTCCTTCTTTCCATTATTCCCTTACAAGGGTCAACATGTAAGGACTCATTGTGTATGTTGCCTTGCTCTTAGGGGATGATTCCTCTGTCTTTCTTGATGAATGAGGTTTCAGCTGAAGGCCACTCTAGTGATTGAAGAAGAGGACATGGATGGGTTGTATTAAAACACTGTTGGCTCTACAAAATCTCTGGCTGAAATATGGAGCTGTTGAATAATAAACCTGTGTACAGGATCATTACCTGCTGGTTCATTGTGTGCATATCTGGATAACTGCTCTGGTTTGGCTGCTTCCACTCCCAAATATTTTGGATTGGATCTTCATGTGTGGTGATGAGAGAATATGTAACTTTGATTCATTAGTATCTTCTTCTTCTT
>NW_026623858.1:37721-39478 GCF_030028575.1 Malurus melanocephalus | reverse complement strand
TTTTTTTTTTTCCCTGTATAACAACTTGCTTTAGCCTCTTGCTTTCAGAGCTGGAAATTCACATTAGAGACCAATTTGCTGTCAAGATGTCTATGGGAAATGTTTCAAATATTTCAGCTGGATTAACTTGATTGTTTACCCGAAAGATATTGTAATCTTCTACAATGTTAATTTGCAGTATAATGCCAGAAATAAAAGGCTTTTTAGTTTTCAGCTAAGTTATATTTCTTCCTTAATGATTGCAATACAAGGAGTCAGAAGAAGTTAAAAGAAGGAGATGCATCAAATGGGTAGATGCCAGAAATACTAAAATATTTCAAATATCTTGACAGAATTAAATTTAGTTTTATTTTGGAAGCAGGGTGAAATGGACAATAAAAGACAATATTCTCAAAAAACAGTCTTTAATTCTAAATTGTAGCAAACAATAGGTTTTCTTAAATTTCAATCAGTTAAAAAAAGGAGTATTTTTTTTCTCATAGTGTTGTATTAATAGAGCTGGGTTTGGTTTTTAGGTTGATGATACCACAACTAGGAACCCATCTCTACCTGTGATGTCCATCATCCTAGACAGAGAGAGCATTGAAAATTTAATTTAAAAAAGTGGTTCTGTGAACATAAGTAATGAGTTGTGACACTACAAACTGGTCAGTGAGGGATTTTTTCTGATTAAGGTTAAAAGCTTGCTCTTAAATTTCAGTTCTGGATTTCCTACTGTTATTGTACGATTACACTGACAATACTTATGTTGCGTTACATAACCATTTTTAGGATGTTGGTAATCATATTGGAAATGCAGCTTCTGGAAACTGGTGTTGGAGAGATTTGTAATTAAAATTAGACTGTAAAAACATTATACTTACTCTCTGCATCTGACTTCCCCATATTTGAAACAAATTCTTATTTCAACATCAAAGCAATTTTTTATGTGTTTTTATATATGTTTCTGTGCAAGTTAAGTATCTGATTTTTAAATTCAGTGATGGAAAATTGAAGATAAAAATCATATAATATATTAGCATTTTGTCATTTCTTCTGCCCTCTCCATGTACTTTTTCTATTATTATAAACTACATTGCACCTCAGGCTGCAGTGTAGTGTGAGGACAGCCATGACAGCTCTAAGAACAGCAGCATCATTCTGACACGACACTCAGGATGATTAAATCTCTGAAATAGAAAGCACATTGGTTTTCACAGAATTTTGTGGTGGTGGCTAAGTATGATTTTGTTTACAGCTAGTTCATGTGTCACATCAGTGCACTGCCATCTGTTTTGGATGTCAGGCTAATCTGCATTTGTTCTGGACACTTGGTCAGCTCCTTGAGATTTAATTCTATCCTAGGGAGAGACACATACACATATTTGATATTTATTTTGTCTGTTTTGACAAAAAGAAGTTAATTTATGTTACACTGTGAAATTCTGGGATTATTTAAACCTATATACATTACTGAAATTACTGGGGTTTAGATTAAAATTTTGTCACTGAAATCTCTCAGTCTAGTTTTAAGCCTGTTGAACGTATTTCAATGGATATATTCCCACTAACTTCATATGTCCTTTTGTGCCAGCTCTTCGATATACACATGACAAAGCCCACAGTGTGGCATTTCAGAATGAGGATGCAAGGTTGGCACAATTACAACAACATTTATTATTTGTAAACCAAACGGATACAATGGAAAAAAAAAAAAAAATTTGTAAACCAAACGGATACAATGGAAAAAAAAAAAAAAAAAAAAAAAAAAAAAAAAA
>NW_026623858.1:6734-37660 GCF_030028575.1 Malurus melanocephalus | reverse complement strand
AGATCTACTTTTATGAGTAGATAGCAACAAAAACTGTCTTCCCTTTCATATGCAGATAGATGAAGTGATTGTTAACAGCTTCTGTCCTTAATTTTCTTTGGAGAAGGGTAGATTAAAATTCCTGATGTTTTCAGTGTAGGGAATTACTTCATTTCCTTCCACCTAAGACAATAATGACAACAGTATTATATATAGCTTTCTATATCAGAAAGGAGGAGGAAGTTACACCTATTAGAAGTGTAATGAATAATATAATCATCCTTGGCTGTTCCTCCCTGGATATGACTTCAGGGACTGAAAACTGTAAAAATAGTTATGACTCTCCTTTGTCCATCTGAGAGATTAAAACAATATTTAGTTCTGCCCCTGTTACCATGCTTCTCACATAGAACTTCGCATTTTGCGGCAGAACTAAAGGAAACCTTTAAGATGCATACTAGTGTTTACTGTACAGCCACCAGAGCTCTGTTGTTAGAACTGAGCCACTTCATTGTGAGATTTTATTTAACTCTGGCCAAGAGTATGGCAAAGCAGATTGTGCAACATTCTGTTTTTATGATTTCTGTTTAAACATATTAAACAGATTTTTAAAAAAGAATTTCATGATACAATCATTTGTTAATAACAAACACAGAGTTATGCATCTTATCTATTGTTGCCCTTTAGAAATTCTTATTATAGGAAACTTGCAAGATTAAACCTGAGTATCTTAGTTCTAAACACTACCAGAATTAAGCTGAGTGAGACTCAGGCCATGCCAGCTCCACTGAAGGTTTTCAGAAAAGATATCTCATGTGAATACATATGTTTCTGCCCATTCATTCAAAGCCTGTTCTCCCTTCTTTTTTTGTGTTCTCTARCTTGAAGCCAGGACCATTCCTATCTCTTTCCCACCCTTGATTTCTCTTCCCAGTCTCATTTTTCTGGCACAGAAAGCTCTACTTCTTTCTGGCTTTCTTCCAATCTACATCTCTTCCTTTCAACAGTCTCCCGCTCACAGTTTTTCTCTTTTTACTCCACATCCTACCTCATCGACCCTTCTTTAACTCTTCAGATTACCTTCCTAGACCCCACACATCTTGTCTTGTCCCCACTGCTTCGAGAGTTGTCTCTCTCCTATTTCTAGGTTCTCAATCATCCCGTCTCCCTGTGCTACACTCCCCCAATTGCAGCTGTAGATCTCAACCTGTCCCAGTGCCAGACTTAGAACTGAATCATTAAAGTTGGAAAAGACCTCCCATATCAAGTCCAACCTTTGACCAAATACCACCATGCTCACCAAACCACATCAGGAAGTTCCATGACTTCTCATTTTTTGAGTACTTCCAGGGATGGTGACACCACCACTTCCCTTGGGGGCCCATTCCAATGCTTAACCACTGTTTCAATGAAAAAACTTTTCCTAATGTCCAGCCAGAACCTCCCTTGGCACAACTTGAGGCTGTTTCCCTTTRTCCTATCACTAGCTGCCTGGGAGAAGAGGCTAGCCTCCACCTTGCTACAGCTTTCTTACAGGTAGTTGTGCAACTTCCTTTTGGGCAGTTAGTGATAAGTTTTCCCTTCAGCCTTATTTTCTCCAGGCTAAATAAGTCCAGCTGTCTCAGCTGCTCCTCATAGGATTTATGTTCCAGCCCATTCACCATCTAAGATGCCCTTCTCTGGGCACAGTCAAATGCCTCAACAGTCCATAGGGCCTGCTTTCAGTTTTCCATTATTTACTCACCTGGAGGTTTGCAAAAATGTGAGTACTTGACCAAGTACTCTCCCAGTAGGCACATAACCAGCCTCACCTGCTGGTTAAACATTCCTGCATTTATAAACTGTCTGTGGTCACATTTCCCCATGTTTACTGAAGGAAGTTCCTGGGCACCAGTCCTTTAGAAGTGCCACTCTCGACATTGTTGAGTAGCTGGTCACTGTGCTTGCCTGAGGCCATGTGTCAAAGTGTCTCTCTTCCCTCCTCCCTGTACAGTCCAGTTCTTTGTTACTTCTCAGACTGTGCCTCTTGAATTTAGCTCATCAGAAAATTACACCTCCCCCATATTCTTACCTGGGGGCAGAGTAACCCAAATGATCTTCCAGGATGTAGGACACCTGGATTCGATTCCAGCCCTGGTCTTGTCTCTGTAGAGAATTCTGTAATAAGGCTCTCACACTGAGCCAGTCTGCTAACACGATTTGACTCAACACACAAACACCGTGCACAATGAACTTGAACAATGAGTTTGAACTCAAATGTGAGCTGAAGCTTGTGCTAACACACCAGCATAAAGGTACCTACTCAGTCTGTCCTRTTGCATCTGTTCCCTTTCTTAGGGAATAGCTACATTTTACAAGGACAGAGGGAAGAAAGGAAATTAGTTGAAAGAGACTGTCTTCCAAATGGAATGGCACCTTATAAAAGAGAACATAGTGCATATGCAACACAATAAAAATGACTGTGACAAGGGGAGAGTGCCCTCCTTTTAACATGCCACAGTTAAGATTTTTGTAAACAATGGCACTGCTGCAGAACACTTCTTACAGGTATCAGACAATGCTGTCTAGTATGGCTTTAAAATAAGCTTTTGTAGTTTTCTGAAGTATGATCATCTGGTTTTGTTTATATGAATGTCATAATAACAATTTCAGAGACCATGAATCTGTAGTGCTTATTGTCATCCATAAATGTGTATAAAAGTGAGAAAAACACATCACAGCCTTAAAATTTTCCACTTAGGTATTTTTGTTCAGCCCCCATTTGAAAAGAGAAAGAAAAAATCATGGCCATACTCTGTTGGTCTTCACCTGTGCCACTAAGAATTACAAGTTATCACACCTTTCACTTTTTTAGTTATAGTGGTATCCATTGGTCCAATTCTTTTGTGAACCTTTGTGAACATTTTTTGAAATGTAATGGTTCTTTACAGTTTAGGATGTTTTCATTACATTCTATAATTTTTTTTTCCTGCAGCCCCTTATCAACATTTTGCTTCTGTTCTTAGTGCCTTACCCTCCACGAACAAATCAGCAGAACTACTGTGTTCTCAAGTGAACTGCACAGATTTATAAGAGGCGAGGTTTTGTTTCTAAGCATTTAGACATGAATAACAACTTTGAATAATAATTTCTTTCCCTAACCATATATTAATAAAGAAAAATAAAACCTCTGTTAATTACTTATTTTAAGTCTTTCTCCATTAAGCATTTTAAAAATTTGTGACTCTCTGAACACTTGCCAGTTTGTCCATGTTTTTATTTTTCTGACACCCATTTTATTACACATGGAGTGTCACCATGTGTCTCCACAGTAACAGAGGATAATTCCTTGTAGTGTGATAATTCTTCTGTGTGCGAAGCTTAGATGATGCCACTATTTTTGCTGCCAAATCTCTCACATTTAATTTATCGAACATGGCATCTTTCAGTCATACAACACATCTCAACAAGTATTTTCCTCTCCAAAATTTATTGTAGTTATTTGCTTTTGGATAAGATTCTGATAGTTCTGATAAAGCCGGTACAATTGGTACTTTATTTCAGAATATTTGATAGTAATATATGATGATATTATCAGAATATCTAATGGTCTGTTTCTTGAGATATTCTGCCCACGTTTACACCCTTACTCAGGACTTTATATTGATGTATTATTTTCAATTGTGTTGGAATTTCTAAATGATTTTAACCTATGATTTTTGTAATTTATTTTATATTTAGCTGATAGTGCAGTAAATGGTACTTGAAGAAGTCTCAAAGAACTGAAAAGGATATAATACACAAAATTTAGAGAATTCAAATAAAATAATAGGGGTATTATTATATATTTTAATATATTGTCTTTATAGACRCATGGAAAAATATTATATGACTACCCTTTCACCACTTTGGAGTAATTCACTTTCTGAAAGATATCATGAGGAATCTTAAGGAAAACACTGATGGATTCTTTAACGAATATTGGAGTATTGTAATGAGTTAAATAAATAAATTTAAAATTATCCTTTTTTTTTTTTTTTTTTTTTTTTTTTTTTAAGTGGAGCTGCAGAAAATGGAAAGGCATCTGTAATTAAATGTTGCATTTCTGAAAGAGCAGAAGGTGTCTTGAGGTATGGTTGAATAACTTCCAGAATAGTAGATTAGCAGAGAAAATAAAATCTTTGATGCTGAGGAGCACCAGCTTGAATTTTATTCAATGGAGAATTTAGAATAGGCATAGAAAGGTCACAATGGTAGGAAAAAAATTATTTGTTTGTATTCAGAGTGTCTTGAGCAAAGTAGGTATCTCTGTGCATTAAAAAAATAAAAACTGTCTCCCTCTCAAATGTAATTGAAGCCACTATGCAGTCAAAGAAACAGATTTTTTAATAGGGAGAAAGTGGTTTCAGTCAGACTAATACATTTTGTTAATAATTTTAATAATACCTAAGGTGGTGTTGTGGGTTAAGATTTCTCCTTTTGTTTCCTTTCTTAGGGAATATTTCTTTCTTGTTTTGTTCCTGGGATACACTGATTGTCAGGTCATCCTTTTGATGTTTGGGCAATTGGTAAAGACAATAGGACCTACCCACCATAAGGATCTCCCTGAGCACTCTTGCTGCCTGTCAGTTTTTGTTTTTTGGGGTTTTTTCTCCCTCTCTTTGGAGAGAGGGAAGCTCTTGCTGGAGTTTTGGGGTCAGGGAGGGTATATGTGTGGGGTGGGGGGTAACTTCACTTTCTGCCCTGCTTGGCTTGGAGGAGGAAGGTCGACCTGCTAGCTGCGTGGGAGAGCTCACCTGCTCTTTTCTGCAGAGCCCATCATCTCTGCTTGTTGGTTCCTGTTTGCTGCACTGTGATCTTCTGCCCCTGTGCCTTGCCTGGGACCCCTGAGATTCCAGCTGCGATGGTTGAGCTCTGCTGCCTCCCGTCTCGCAGCTACAGGATTCTGCTCGTCTCTTTGCCATCCTGGGGTTTCTTGCTGTCCAGAGGAGCACCAAGATCGGCATTTCCGCTGTGAGTTTGCAGAGTAACTTTTCTCCATCCACCTCTGCCGCTTTGTGTCCRCCATTGGCCACGCAGGAGWTCTGARCCAGCCGGGACCCGCGCCACAGCGCCCCCTGCAGCCACCGGRGAATCATCGCACCYGCCCTGCCCGRCTGGGAGCCAACAGSGCCCCTGCCGACTGGGACCGTAACTGCACCAAAGGGGAGGATGTGTCTCTGTAAGGCTGTCACTGGGTTTGGGACTGGGCTGGTTGTTGCTATTGTTATTGTTACTTGTTTCACCTTGTTGAACATATTAGTAAAAACTGCTATTCCCTTTTACTCATATTCTTGCCTGAAAGCCCATGATTTTCAAAGCTATAATAATTCAGAGGGAAGGGGGGTCATATCCACTACTTCAAGGGGGGTGGGGGGTGTCCCTGCCTTCACTGGCAAACACCTGTCTTTCAAACCAAGACAGGTGGCAAAGGTACTATTCAAAAGATATGGAATTATAGATGCAGAAGTTCTTGTGAAATCTGAGTCACCATTTTCTCCCTTAATGATGCATGTAGGAGAGTATGCCTTTTTTTCATTTATTTCCTGCCAGCTAGAGGTAAGGACTTCTGGAATTTTGGTAAGGAAGAAAGCAATCCTTTAGTGAGGGAATGAAAAGCTAAAGTAATCTTAACATTCCTAAATTTCCTGGCATACTGTAAGAAATTTTTACTTGTATTGGAAAGGTAGAATCCTAAAATCATAGGTTTCAGTTGGAAGAGGCCTTAAAAAACATCTGTTTCCAAGTCCTTACCGTGGCCAGGGAACCTTCCACTAAACCAGATTGCTCAGGGTCCCATCCAACCTGGCCTTGAGCACTTCCAGGGATGAGGCATCCACAACTTCTCTGGGGCAACCTGTTCCAGTTACCCCACCACCCTCACAGTAAATGGTGATATATAATATCTAATCGAAATCTACCCTTTTTACCCTCTTTTAGGAGTTGAGGACAAAAATATGTTGATGAATGTGTGTGATTGGCAGTGTTGGACGTCCTGCTTGGGTGGCTGTTGCAGGGAGGCTGAAAACAAAAAGGTGTAACTGGCTGTCCTGTCATCACTGGTTTTGGTTTCTGGTGATAACTAGCAAAATGACAGGACTTGATGTAAGCAAGAAAACCCTTAATATTTAACAGATTAACAGACATATTATATTTTACAGACAGTGGAAGATAAACCATGAACAAAAAGAGAGCTTTGGGAAAGTGTAAAGAAAAATCTTCAGAGATGAAAAAATCAAAGGTTATGTTCATCATCACAACCAGTGATGACAAAGATTTTCTTATTATGAATACCTTATCCATAAAAAGATCCTGAGTGCTTCCTCCTCCTTTCTCCTTATTCACTTCAATCTGATCTTTTAACTGCTATTGGACAGTACAACCAAAGTTTTCTATCACTGAAAGCTGAGAATAGAAAGCTGTCTGGCATGCCTTCTACTCAAATCTCTCAGGAAGCAGGGGTAAAAATACCAATACAAGGTATAACAAGGACCAATTGGCTAGAAGGGGCATTGCTGAGCAACTTCAGGAGGTGAACTAACTTCTCTACAGGAACCGACTGGGCACTATTCATTATTTTCTAGTCACCATCCTTGGTGGAAAAGGCCCAAGAGGAAACAAGGATAAACTAGAGCATGAATGCCTGATTTCCTAAATTATGGTACTGGAAAAGGTTTCGGTTTCTTCAATCAAAAGTAGAATTAGAAGAAAAGGAGCAGAGGCAGAGTTAATACCATGAATAATAAGTAGAATACTGTCGGGCAAGATTAGCTAGACTTGGTAAAATGGCATTACAATTAGATTAGTGGTTTCAAATAACATCACATCATCAATATTAACAAGGCAAATTGTTAATCTGTTTGTTAAACAGAACTAAGAAGTAGGGGACATTTGGATATTTATAACATGATCACAGATGACTCCAACAGGAAAACAGTGTGATAATTTGAAATATCCTCAGTGTTTGAGTAGCACAGTCAGCAAGTGAGAAGACTTCGAGATCTTGATACATTATTTATTTTCTTTATTATTTTCATTATTTACACTTCAAAACATTTGATTTGGAAGAAGTATTTCCTGTAAAATCAGCCCAAGACAGTATTAGTATAGTCCTGAGAGCCTTCAGGGACACAGTCACCTCCTCTTTGAAATTAGCAAGGTTTTTAACGTGGTTTTAGTTCTGAGCATGGCTGCAAGTGCTCTTGGAGAGACAGCCATACAGTGACACTTCGGTTCTGAATCCTAAAACAAATTGCCACGGTGTGGGAAAACTCCCAGAGCATGGCCAGGACAACAGGCAAACATTTCTTGGTGAGGGAASTGATGAAAAGGAGGAGATCACACACTTCAGTCAACCACTTGCTTTTGTGAGAAGAGGGAGGCACAAGAACCATGCTGAGGTAGGACTGGGGCTGCAGTCAGTGGGATGTAGCATCCCTGGGTAAATAACAGCTCTGTCCAGACTGCTGGATTGGACAACACTTGGTGTGGTTACATCTAGTGCCACCAACACCATTGGATGTGGGTGGCCATTGACAAGATGAGTTGCTGACAGCTGCTCAGGCACACTTTGATGGTAACCCTCGTGTGTGGACAGTGTGGCTTACAGTGATGGGATGTGGAATGATTTGCTATCAGGAGGAAGGGCCAGGCCAGGAAGGTCCCTGTGCCCCAGGCTGTCTCAAGTCAGGCCTGGATTTCCCCTTTGAAGCCAACAGAGAGAAGGGTATGGTGGGGAGAGGCAGAGGAGAGGAAACTGAAGATTTCTCCCTCTGCCAGGATATTACTGCTTTGCATGTACTGGCTGACAGACTTGTTCAATGGCTCATTTAGGGAGTGTCCCTGAAGAAAAGCTTGCATGCCATCAACTTTTTCAGCTTCCAATACCTTTTTGCCCCATGATAGGTGATTTACTTCTATGTGATCACTGCAATTTATTTTTCAGGAGTCCCAGAGATATGCACTACTTATCTGGAACCTATTCAGTGGAGAAGGTGGGAAGGGAAGGGAAGGGCCCCATGCTGGGCTTCTAATCATTTCAATCTGCAGGTGATGAGGCACATCCCTGGTGTTCTGAGTTTATCTCATGTCGTGTCCACTGGTCTGACTGTGAAGTGGATGGTTAGGGATAGGACAAATTAGGGTTCTAAAACAGTTGTCAGTATAATGGGCAAGCATGTTGTTGTGGGCTGCCCCAGCCCAAGTGGAAGCATACAATAAGTTAGGGGCTTATGCCTTTGGTTTTCCAGAAAAAAATAATATTCCTTATTTCATCTGCACTTCCACTGCAAACAGATCAACCTTTACTCAACCCAGAGACCAGTGCACAAGATTTAAAGAGCAGAAAGTCAGGGAAGAKATTATTAATTTTTATAAATACGTAGACAATGGTAATGCTTGTTAGCAAATGGAAAATTGATGTCACTGAAAATTCCCCAAATGAGATTATAAGAACATACATCAAGAATGTTTTTCAGGATGGCTAGTTTGGCCTTGGGACTGAATTACAAGATGCTTTGGGTTTCATTGCCCTTTTTTCTTTGATATCTGTTGTCCTATTCTAAATAAAATGCCAAGAAAAAAGTAGTTTTAGTCCTTATTTTGGCATTGTTTAATTTGCACAGTGCAAAAATATAATTCCAGAGAGCAGCTGAGCGCACCAACTCCTTCCAGAAAGACAAAATCCTTTTGTTGCAGGAACATAAAAAGAGGCAAAAAGGTAACAGTATAATTTAGTATTGAAACATGCAGCAAACTAAAGGGTGGAGAAATTATTTGAGAAGCAGTTATTATTTGCTATAAAAATATTCAGAAGAAAACATTATGTAGCAAACCTCTGAGTTTTGTTTGCATAACCAAAGCTGCCTGTCATGTTCAGGATTATTAAATGAGAAAAGCTTTTAAGTATATAATATCAACACCCTTTTTAAACAAGTTCTTGCAGAACCTTTGATAAAGAAAGAAGTCAGTAAGCCTGTATAAGCCTCTGAACATCTACAATTAGCTAAACCAAAGAAGATGAAATACCAAAAGAGGGACAAAACACTGAAAGCATTTTTATGTGTTTGAAAATCAAACCTGAGTTTGTTTAATRTATACTTTTGATGTCAGACTATTACTGTTATCATATATCTAACACTTACCCAAGAAGAAAATATTTAAACAGAACAGCATTTATTAGCCTCTGTAAATACAATCTGGAGTAAGGAGTACATAAACTAAAAGGCATTTTTATTTGAAAAAAAAAAAATCAACTTCTTTGGCTTTAATAACTGAGGAAGAAGAAGACTTGTAACTTAAGCTTCATGGAAGCATGATATGAATAGGTACAGGTAAAGCTTTATCTCCCTTGTTTAGTACAGTCTCTATCCTGACCTGAAGAAGTCCCACCTTAGTTTTTAACTAATTCTTTGTTTACTTGATTAATTCGATTATTTTATGAGAACAAGCCCATCATTAATGTTGGAAATACAGTTGTGTGAATTGGATGAAGATGATGCAAAGAAAGATCAGGACCTCATTTGTCTTAATAAACAAAGACAGGTCTAGTTTTCAGCTGGAAAGTTCTGTCATGAATGCTGTGAATCTCCATTCTAAACCTACAAGGTTTTCCATTTCATTTTGTAATATATCTCTATGGGACAGGAAGGCATTTCTCAGCCTACAGCTAGCAGCTAGCATATGGTAAGCCATATTTCATTTTCTTCATAATGATGTAAAATATGTTAAAACAAGAAATATCAGAGGTGAAAAAGGCCTTTTATTTATGCAGTTCACATACATTGTAGAAAGGAGAGTGTTTATATTCTAAGAAAGAACTGGATTTAAATTAAAAATATTTTCTGGATACAAGTCTGAGCACCATTCACAAAGATCTACTTTAAATAAGACCCTCAAACAGAAATATTAATGCACTAAAATAATCATAATAGTGTTATCTACTGCTCTGCCAAGGCATACTACTAGATAGTTCTCCTTCTGCTAGGAAGAAACTAAATCAGAACACTCCAAATATGAACAATACGAGAGACATGGAGAGAGAATGATCTTGAAAGTCTGGTACATGTAGCTGCTTTCTCAGTCACACCAAGCACCGTAGAGCAAAGATGTTGGCCTGGGGTTCCATTCTCTGCATCTTCCATGGCATGTCTGGACTGCAGTAATCTCCCCAAAGTGGGCACTGTGACTGGATTACATCAGACACTTTTAAACAAAAGCTTTCATACACAAGTCTGGCTGGCTAGACAAATCATTCAGGAAAATTAACCTCTGAAATTAGGTATTAGGTTCAGGTTTTTAAAAGTCAACAATGTAAATATCTCCAGTTTAATTTCTTGTGAGAAGAAAGAACAAACAAGCCTACAATATTAGTGTTTTCTCCATACTTGTGAATGAGTATACATAAAGTACAATTTTAATATGTTTGGTTTAAAACGTGTTGAATGAATTTCCAATTACAATAGCTATCAAAGTACAGAGCACTGGCATTGTCCTGAAGCAAAGTATTTCTGAAGTGCAAACTCSTAACTAATATTTTAAAACTTAATTCATCCAAAATTTGGTACAAGGATGAGTGCAGCAAATAATCTACTCTACTATTGAAGATGACAGACAAAGGAGAATGGGGCAACAAGTGTTGCCCATCTTAAAATATATTCTTTTCGAAAAGCCACTCCTGCTGATCAGCATCTGCTTCCCTTGCTTTGCCACATACAAAATAACTTTCTCTATTTAAACAATTTAATCTAAGAGAAGAACAACAGATGTTTAGTCAATTGTATTTTCTGTCTATTGGTAATTTGATTTTAAAAAGGAAACAGGAAATATACTCTTTTGCTTAAAAGCAAAACACTGGTACAGACCCCTGGTTCATCTTTATATTCAAATTTCACAGATTAGAAATCTTTTCCTGCAAAAAAAAAATTAAAAACATCTCATACATGTTTTCATGGATTTGTTTTCTGTCTCCTTTTACATTAAGATATTTGCATGCAGATATCTAAAGACCTAAACAAACAAACAAAAAAAAAAAAAGAAAGAAAAAACAAACCCATTGCTGTCTAGTAAAGAAAATGCTGACTTGGATAATGAAATAATTTATTAAAAGTTTTGGTTTAGAATGAAATGAAATTAATTGCAGTAGGAATCTGGAAAGCATCTCTTTACTGTTTTTATGAAAGATTAGATTAGATTTCCCATTCATAATGAGTTTCCTCTCACTAAGTACCTAGTCCTGAAATCCAATGCTTTTAGATGGAGAGAACAAATGACTTAGCCAATTTTGAAATACATTAGTGACTGCCAGACTCTCATAACCATATAAAATTGTATTTCTGTATAGCTACAATGAAAAACTAAGTATATTGTCAAATTCTTATCTGTGATCATGCTATACCTACCGAGGCTAGAGACTGTCCTGAGTTCATGAAGGGAGCATAATTAAATGTAGGCTTAAGGAGTAAATAATTTAAAGAAATCACTACATAAGTAAATGTAGAACAGCTTTAAGCAATGTCCAATGAATTTCAGAAGACTGTCACCATGATACTTTAAAAAAATCTACCTGTGCTAATAACTAATACATTACAAAAGTTTAATTAATATGCTTTATAGCAATTAAGTATTAACATTTAAAATTTTTCTATGTTGTAAATTCGTTAAACTAAACCTAGGGACACTGGTGCAGATTTAGCTACATAAAGTCTACAGCATGTTTCAACTTGTTGTGTTTAGTGTGATTTAAACGCAGCAGATCAAAAGTATTTTCACAGAAAAACTAAAGGGAAAATATCTCTGGTATTTGAAGAGTGTAATTTGCATAGTAGTCTTACCTTTTGAACTTGTCTTTGAGTACATAATAATCCAAGCAATGAAGGGTCTACTATCAGTCTTCCTCATGAAATAATGTGTCAAACACATGAATCCACCTCCTGGGCAATAACACGCTTTGTGTAAGGTGGGAGGCCAAATGGGAAGGTATTAATTACCTTGCAGGATGTCTAATTTTATATTTATTATTCAGAATAAAACTTCTTTTCACCTTTGACTGGATATTAAGTGTGTTGGAAAGCTTAATAACCTTGAACTTGATTAAAGGCTTATTAATTTTGGAGTGGGGATAGCATACTGTATGTAACTCAAACTTGTTATTAACTTTCCACAAATTTTCCTTCGCCCATGTCAGAGAGTCACAGTGCTTGCTTTGCATCTATCCAGCTGACCTTTTTCTGTGAAACCATGAAAGTGTTGCTGAAAGAAGTTTGAGGTTCTGACACTTTTCAGCTGTAGAATGGGAAACTGGTCAAAGGCCAGCAACCCACTTTCGCACAGCCCATTGATGTTACTTGTGTATTCCCCTCCAAATGTCTTTCTAACCTTGTGTCTTCTCCCAGCTTTGTCTTTGTGGAGCCCTTTCTTTGCTCTAAGCACATGTAAAGAATATTTTCTTAACCACTTTGGTTATATTTATATTTTCTCTCTGTACATTTATAGTTTTCTTCTACATCATATTGATAGAAAGTTATCAATATGATGTAGAAGGAAGTCTAAATGCTGGCCAAAGCTCTGCATGGGATATTTTGACTTTGTCAGTAATTTTCATTTAGTCCTGAAATGCTGGTTCTTTGCTCTGCTTAGTTTTTGTGCCAGTCTCCATTGCACTGTTTCTCAACATTTAAAGAAGCAGTTCTGTTTTTCTTGGCCAGTCACACACACATGGATTGCTTCTCTGAAATTTCTGAATATCTGACTAATTCTCCCACTTCTCAATTTTCCTCCAAATTCTCCTTTGGCATATGTAAAAAAAGCTAGACAGACATTCTGGAAGGTGTTACCTGCATGATTACTAGAGAAGAAAATCTATATCTAGTTGTAGAGATTATGTTAAGGAAAAAAAAAAACCAGTTGATCAGTTGAAGAAAAATTCTGTTTGAAGTTGTGCCCCATACTGGAGTATCATACTTGATAATTTTAAAGTACTGTAAAAACTGGATGGGAATATAGCAGCAAAACAAGAAGATGCTTTAATATCAGAAAACTGCTCTATACCAGGTCAGTTTGTTCACATTACTAAAAATGAGATGAAGTAGCGATTTGATAAGCCTTTCCTCACATGGAAGGGACTGGTTCGTGCTATGCCAGACTGAAATGGGATGTATTTTGTAAGTAAGAAGAAGGCTCAAGATTTTTGAAGGTAGTGCAATGAACTACTTAAAATGATTCCATCCCT
This sequence comes from Malurus melanocephalus, assembly GCF_030028575.1. Classification (NCBI taxonomy): domain Eukaryota; kingdom Metazoa; phylum Chordata; class Aves; order Passeriformes; family Maluridae; genus Malurus; species Malurus melanocephalus. The sequence goes on along the minus strand of NW_026623858.1, from coordinate 24,435 downwards.
TGGATTTTTTATTGCCAAGATGCCTTTATTAATTATACTCTGAATAAATGCCAATTATTATACCCATAATGGAATTACTAGTTGTGCAGTCTGTAGGACTCATTGATCTAATAAATTTGTATAATTTAGTTAATTATACAAAGTAAACAGTTCTGTAGGAAACATATAAGGATGTCTAGTATTTATTTCTGATCACTGCATTCTTTGTGTCCCAGTCATTTCCAATATGGCATATTAGTCTGGGAATCAGACATTAGTTCATCAGCCATTGTGTTGTTCCACATCAGCTTTCTTCTCTGCTGTGAGAAGTTATTTGATGTCCTAATTCTAAGAATTTGGGTGGGCTTTTTTTTTTCGAGTGAAGCTATGTACTAATTTACAACAGGGCCTTTCCACAGGAACATTCTGCATATTCTCACTCTGTGGAAACATGAGAGAGCTCATCCTCTGGAGAGAGGAATAACCTCCCTATTATTTCCCTACATGTGCCTCAGGGTAAGAACATTGCATATGGTAGTTCCTGAAGAGGAACTGATGTGGCAAATTTTCAAACATTGGTGCACCTTAGAAGRACTTGTCTGTCTGCTCACACCTTTAATTTTCTAATTTCAGGAATGTTTTGAATGCATTTTTTCACAAGCAGTATGATGGCTACCACAATCCCGTGAGTTTGAAGAGGGAATATAATCCTAAAAATATTTTTGATAAAATGAGAGAACAGTGTGTTTTCATGAGTCTGGATCAAACAATCTAAGATGGCATCTTTTATGAAAAACAGGGAAAAAAAATCAGCTTTCTCCTTATCTCTGTTTAACCCTCATAGACTCATTTAAGATCAATGCAAAAATAGGTGTGAGAGCAAGATTTGCTTTTCAAGCTCCAGGTGCTCCTATGGTGTTTCTGGTCTTAATTTCTATTTAAAAGTTTAAAATTTATGCTGACAACTTGAAGTCTTTCATTGAGGGGAAACTAATAATGAGGTAGTCACTTTAAAATCAGAGTAGTGTAAAATTAATTGTTAGGTTTTGGTTTTGAGAAATACATCCTGTTTGGACACCTAGACTGTTCAATTAATATATTTCATCTCTCTGCCTAATTAACTCCTTTTGGTTTGTGATTTTTTTGAGCTAGAGTACCTTACCTCCTTCTTTTGTGGCTAAGCAATTTCATTCGGGCTTTTTTCCTTTTTCACTGACTTAGGTACTACAGATTCAGGATGTTAAGTGAATCTTTATTTTAAATGGGTGTTTGGTATTTGCTCATGATTGTGCTTTTAGGCAGCATTAAGGCCTTCACTGGAGTTGTTTATGTCATTCAATATTTTCATTAATTTGTGTCCAAGAGTATTCTTTTCAGTCTTGTCTCCTGTAGAATTTTTATCTCTAAAATTATGACCCTTGATATAGATTCACTTGAGTAAACCTTTATAGCCTAGGAGCTTTAGATGTTAATAATTTAGAGAAGATAATTTTTTAAAACTGAATGCAAAATTCCACACTGATCTCACAGTTTTCAGCATCATAAAATAATACTGTTGTTGTCCCTAGTGCAAAGTGACATTCTACAGTATGGAGAAGGAATGAAGCAAAGGTCTAAGCTGGAAAAGCATATTTCTGTGACCTTGCTTCAGTTTAATTTTTCATGTAATAATGACCTTGCAAATATAGAAAAAGTTCCTGAAAAATTTATCCAGATGATGCAAGAATTAAGATTTTACAGGTTTCTATGTAAATTTTCTTTCTAGTTTGGGAAGAGGTAGGATAAAATGTTTATTATCTTGATGGTTCAAGAGAAGCATATATCTCACGATCCACAGGTTTTGTGTAAACTCCACTGAACAGATTTGGGAATACATTTCATAAAGATGCTTTTTTAAAATTATCTCTGTAACAGTATACCATGTAAGAAATATTTATTCAATTGTTACATTTTTTACAATTTGGTGTATGATGAAGTGTTTTATTGGCATTGAGTTGCTACTTAGAAGAAAAGAATGGAAGTAAATTGAGATTTTTGCAGTTGTTTCAAATCAGCAAAAGGGCTTTTGAAAACCATTCAGAATATTTTTCTGTGATATGAAAGGGAACATTTTATTAGTTAACGCAACCCAAGCCTAGCTTCTTTCATTGAGAGGGAAAAAAATATTTGTCATGCTTCTGTGGACTATTTTAGAAATATTATTGTTTAAAATTACTTCTAGTCTAAGACTTCACTTGCCAAAATGTATGTTTTCTCATTTTTCCTTACTTTTCAATTAGCTTTTTTTTTGCATTTAGGTAACAATTCTGTTTTCAGATGTTAGCTCTTTAGTGTCAATTGTTTGGATGTTTAAAAGAATCTAAGCTTCTTTGATGATGTCAGTTTTCAAGCGTTTCAAATGCAAATAGTCTAATACTGTTGGCATGTCTGCGTAACAGCAATTTTCTAATATAGCAATGGGAAACCAACTGACCTTTAGATAACTCTAGCAAGGATATTAATGGCTGAACAGATAAGGGGTGCTCTTTAAGAACCTCACTGGTGAGTCTCAGCTGCCAAATCTGTCTCCCATGATTCAGATGAGACAGTAAAGAAAGTTGAAGATTCATAAATAAAAACAAACACGGTTTGTTTTGTCAGTAGAGAATAAATGCCTGGATTGCACAGAATTGAAGACTTGAAAAAAAAATGTCTGCTCTCTGCATTTAGGGACAGTTTGCCACTTTAAAGGAGGCACGTCAGTTCTGAACTAAATGTGAAGTAAGAGAGGGAATTTAAAGATTTTCCAAAAAAAAAGATTTTGCTGCTGAAGTCTAATGAGATAGCTGTGGGAATGACTGATGCCATTACATGGCTCATGTTCCTGTCCCATCCAGGAAAACAACTAGCTTTCAGCCTAGTCAGTCTTCAAGGAAGCAGCTAATAGTTCCTCTTATCAGTCCTCATCAACTCATTCATTTTCTGGAGGGGCAGGAAAAGCACTAACAACTGCCAAAACTTTTGGGGCATCCTGGAGAGAAAATTAGCTCTCCAGGGTATAAATGCAAAATCCCAGACTCTTTCAACCAAATTAAGCGTTCAGACTGGTGAAGTAATGAACAGTTGCTTATGATTATGGATAACAAGGTAATCCATTTTGTAGCACAGGGAATTCTCACCCCACATCTTTGTTACACTTTAGTTTTATTAGTATTTTAAATTCAAAATTGATTTAACTGTTTTTCATTTTGATCAAAGGACATTAAAATATTTCTCCTTGCTAATAATCCTGTGTCTGTATTCCCACACATACACAGTACTGTCACTACATTCCCATTGAGCAATGCCTTTATTCACCTCAGATACCATTAGCTGTATGTCTGCCAATACATTTTGAAAACTTCTTTACAGAATATTTTTAAACTTATGCCTTTAAGTTATTTTCTTCTCTGACAGAAATAAAATTCTTATACCATCTGCTCTGATAGGTATCCCATTTTTACCTTTAGTATGAGAGCATCTGCTGCTAACAACTGCAGACATCAGCAAGTACAAATGTGAGGAAATTCTTCCTGCTTCTTCAGTATCAAGAACTTCATTAAATAATTTCTCAATTATTGAGGCAATTATACCAGTTTTCATGTTAGCTCAGTCTCACTCCCCAAAGAGAGGGTGTATTGTACCTATTTTTACCTTATAAGAAAAACTAAATGGCATCTATCTAATGCATAGCAAGAGAAAACACAAGTCTGATATGAAATCTACGGATGGAAAACCTATATATCTGTGCTAAATAGTGATACTCATTTTAAAACTGACCTCGTCTAAGGAAGAGTCACTTAAATCACCATTAAAGTGCTTTAAAAASTTGGGAGAGGAAGAAAAAAAAATCAGATCAACTGGAACTTAATTTTTTGACTATTATTAATTTTCCAAATTTCCTCTCCCTGTTTTTGCTTTCTAGTTCAAGTGCATCCTCAAATTCCTCTCTATTGTTCTGTGCTCTCTGCTCCATSAGTGATAATGCTGATTTATTTTCTTTTTTTGTTCAAATTTAAAATACGATAATCAAAGGTGAATGGTTATGTTTCTGTCTAAGCCCTTTCTCATTAGTTTTTCTCTGCACCTGTTGGCAATACAGTGCTCTTATATTCACAAATATTTTTAGTTATACAACTRAATATATACAAACTTATAAATATATACAACTATATATACAAACTTTCTAGAAAATTTAGTGATTTTCTTAAATTCTTTATTTCCAGTACCTAAATGTACCTAATTGCCCRACTCTTATGCTGCTGTTGTCACTGCAGTTGCCTCTTGGCTTTGTAGAAATCTGTTCAAAATACTATTCATGTTATTCTCAGAGGGGTTTTTTTTACCCTTTGAATTCTTCTATGAAAGAGTAGCATGATCAAATCATCACAGCATCAGGAATAAGCTTACCATTCCTGCCTTGAATAMTCTTCAAAATTTTGATCCTAATTATTCAATAATAAATCTTGCATCTCATCAGGTTTTCCAGCCCCAATACTCTGCAAATATCATAACTTTGGCTCTTTTTTACTCATTTTCCCTCAGCTTCCTTGTATTTTGTTCCCAAGATTTCCAAAAAGTTTGTTGTACTTCACATTGAAGATTATGCAGTTTCTTAACATTATATACTTGTCTATATCTTTAAGAATAAGTCTACAACTTTGTCAAGCTAAGAATGTAAAAATAATCCTCCCATTATTTGGGCATTTCATTGGAACTTGGTTTTGTTAGAAATATAATTTTGTCTAAAAAAAAAGCGAAAACACTTTGCTATTCCTATAAATGTGCAACTGTTTATCAGGAAAGTGAACTCTTCAAAATCACCAAAATTTATGGTATTTCATGATTCAAACATCTGCCCATGACTGTCTCAGTAATCACTAGCATACACTGTATGCACTGAATAAGACACAGAAGGCTTCCAGCCAGGACTCAAAAAGAAGTTGCTTTGACTGGGGTCTGCTGGTGGTGTTCTCTTTCCCTCTTCACTGCTGGACAGTGGGCCACTGTCACCAGAAGAAGGCTTGACATTTGGAGTTGATTGCCAGTTTTTGAGATTAAGCTACAGAGGAAGATGACTAAGAAAGAGCTACCAGTTTTGGAAGTTTATTAGGACAGTGTGAAGTAGTCTTTCACTGACCAAGGCAGGCTTAAAAGAAAAGAAGGGGAAAGTACCAGAAATAGAAAACTGGATACACAAGAGAGACGGGATCAGATCGGCAATCATGAGCTACAGGGGCAGAGATCAAAAAAACCCTAGGGGATTCTAATCTGAGATCAAAGAAATGCTTCAAACTGCTGAGGAAACAGAGTCAAGGGAAAGCATGTAGGTGTTTTATCTAGACTTGTATATTTACCCTAATGTTGTAGGTGTAGAGATTTGGTATCCTTATAGAGCCTGTAAAGCTGTTTGCTGTAGCTGTCATTTGCCCTGAAGAAATGAATTATCCCTCTTGGGTTTTTTTTTTATTTGTTTGGGGGTTTTTGGGGTTATTTTGGGTTTTTTTTTTGTTTGTTTGTTTTTTGTTTTGGGGGTTTTTTTGTGGGTTTGTTGTTTTTTTTTTCTGTGTGTAGTCAATTCTAGCCTTACAGTTGCAGTGCTATGAGACTGTGTGGTCTTTGCTCTGTGAAGAGTAACGATGAAGGCTGCATTTCACCATATTGTATGGTGGCAGATGGAAACAAGGATTCATCAGATGTGTGCAAGAGTCTTTACTGTGGCAGAACCTAAACTGAGCAGATGCATTAATATCCTTTAGAGAAGGCAGTATCAGAGCTCATTTAACTCAGTATGATTATGATAGTCCTTTACATGCAGGTTCTAATCTAGGTGAATGCTATCCCAGGTATTACTACTACACTTCTTGTGGGGGAGGAAAATATTTAAAAGGTTATAAATACACCAAACCTGGGAATTTTTGCTGGACAACTTTATTTACTGACATAAAGTTTCTGGGGTGATGTAATGTTTTAATTTTCTCTTTTCAAACAGAATTGAATTAGACTGTTCATTTGGCATGTCCCCCACCTCATTTGGAAACACATATTTAAAAAATAAATAAAAGACCCAGATGAAATATATGGTTTGTAAACACTTCTTCTATTTGCAGGAGGAGACCCTAGGAATTAGCCCCCAGGAATTTCAGCATTCATTTTAGCAGCTGGTATATCTGCAAGAGTAAGAAACTTGTCAGAACAGGTGAAACGAGGATGAAATTCCATAAATCTGTTTTAGCCTGTGGAGTCACCATTCTCCATGATTTACAGAGAGGTTATAGTTTGTAGTAGTTCGAGTCCTTATTTAGCAGCCGTGTTCTCCTTCGTTCTACCCAGGCTGTAAAACTGACTTGGTATTAAGTCCTATTTAAGAGATTTTATTAGGTATTTTTTTCAGAAATCAAGTCACATATATCTCTGGAATATTGTAAAATGCATGTTATGTGTGTTTGCAAACTGCATCCTGAAACTGCAGAGGGGCATGTATAGAAACTCTGTGCTTTATGGCTGGCAGGACCAGCTTAAGAAAAATTTTCACAAATATTTTGTAAGTTTTGGAATATATAACAGGAAAAAAGTCCCTTTTTCACTGAAATGGCAGCATGGGTTTTGGGAAATAAGTTAATTTTCTTCACTATTGATCTAATTAACATTTCTGCTTTGAAAAAATTATCTAAAACCCCCAGCATTATTCTGCATTGTTTACTAATAATTCAGATAGCCTTTTGTGAGAGGTGTTTATTGGAATAGGAAAAAAACCTCATACCTCTAATAAAACACTTATATCTGTCCAGTTATATTAAATATTGTGTATGTTACTGTATAATATTTTATATTGAGACACTAACACTCGGCAACACTTCATTTTGGTGTGATATAATGCCATTGCACTTTTGGGGGAACTCAAAAGCAGTGTCCTAAAAAAGGTTGGAAAATCTTTTAAGAAGGACATCATAATGCTTTTCATTGTTTTTAATTTTCAATGTTAAGTACTATGTTTGTCACCATGCAGATAAGSTTACACATTTTTATAAAACATTTTTTCCCTTTTTGTTCATTGATGAACTTCTTATAATATGAAAATTTGTTATAGAAATTATAACTCCTTGCTATTATGGTTTCTTTCTGTTTCTTTATACCCCATGTTACACTGCAGCTGTTTGAAGGAAAGTTGTTTATTAGAAAATCCAAACCAACAGAAATGTACATTCTTAATACTGAAGTTTATTATATCAACACTAAGAAAACTAGTACTGGAACTGTTTCCAAAACATCTCTTTTATTACAGCCAGAATTCCAGCTGCATGTCTGAAAGAATGCAAAAATATTTGAAAGTGTTCATTATAATTATCAGAATATTAATGATTATCATTAATTATATTGAGTGCTCTGAGTAAATCACTTTTCAAAATTATATTAAATAGGCAATGGTATGATGTTTCAAAGATATTCCAGGAGAAATGAACTGTTTCACACATTTCAAACAAGTGTTTTTGGAACAGGATCAGAAGTCAGATAAAGAAGATCAGAGGTTTCCATATTTTAATTCTGTTAAGATAATTATCTTCTACAATAGATTCAGATCTCTCATAGCATTCTGTGAAAAATTCTCTGCAAGTATATTATGCTCATATTTAAAGTATTTCTGGATGTCCATGAATTTGGCAGCCTTGATATATTGCAGGCAAGTCAAATGATTGTTGAATATGACAATATCTGAATTATTGATTGTCTAAGTGGCCCAGAAGTTTAACCATCATTACCACTCCTTGCTCAAAAGAATGCATTAGTGCAGAAGCACCCTGCAGATTTGGGATTCCCTCAAATACCTTTGTCTTGTTCTACAAAAAGAGGAAACAGTAAAAATCAACCCTTTAAAGATTAAATCCTTTGATTTGACAAGCTGGTCTTGTGAAACCATTGTGGTGTGTGGATGGGTGGTTGTTCAGAATGAGATGCCATCAATGTATTACAAAACAGAGATTGTAAATTCATTAATCCATATCTCATCCTTTTATAAATGGCATGAAATATATTGAGGAACACTGCTGATTACTGAGTGTTCAGTTTGATGTCTGCAGAAGCACATCAGGTATTAACAGAGACACCTGTGCAATTGGGTGGACATCAATATCTAATCTACTGTTTGGGCAGTAATAATGCTGAGAACGAGCATGTATGGTTCATCATTAAATGTCATTTTAATTTTAATTTTTATTATTGTTTTTAGATGACAATATCAGGTTTGTATTTTATATATGTGCCTAAAACAATACTTACCCTTTGATATCCTAATATTTCTCTTGCTGTGAAAACATTTTCCAAAGAGTGTTGACATTATTATTATTTTCTTCAGAAAGATATTGAAATAATAAAGCATGTGAACCCAAACTATAGCATAATTTTGCATGTATATCATATGGCTTCAGTAATTAACTATCAACTGGAATGGAGAAACACAGGAAGATATACCTTTCTTATCTATTTAGCTGTTGGCACTTTCTTTTAATATTTTCTGCACTAAAATTCTTTTCCTTATACCTTTTGTGTCTGTGTTTTTTCTAGGGTCTTCCCTTGCACAGTGCAGCTTCCCAGCAGCAAATCCTCTTCCTATTCCTACAGTGTCTTTTCAAGTCTCACTTAGAAAAAGAGAAATCAGAAAACATCAGATCAAGAAAAAAATYTATTTATCCTCCCTTCCTCATCTGTGAATGTATAGTAGGTGATGTAGTCTAAATAGATATTTAAATAGCTTTTTTTTTCATATTTTCCATCTTCCTTCATTGTGTAGGATGGCTGATATCTTTAAAAGTGGCTGGACATTATTTTCTTTGGTACATGCTTCATTAGAGTAACTGGGACTACATCAAGGCTCTTTTCTAGAAGATAACCCAAGATTCCACAASTAGATTTATGTATGTGTCTAAGCCTGACATTCTAGAAATCTCCCTCAGGTGCTAAAAAAGCACCGGAGCACCAAAAATCTCCCTCAGGGAATTCTCTGCTGAGTATTGTGGTTTTCAGGGCTCCTGAAGGAGCTAATCCTTTGCTTTTACTCTGTAGGTCATATTTGTTGCAGCCACTTCAATAGATACACGCTCACCCTGTTTCTGTCCCAAGGGAAGCCAAGCCAAGTGGCTGCRTACCAAACTGTGCCACCAAGCCCCATCAGCCCTGCTGCAAGGCACAGAGCCTGGCTTAGCAGGAAGCACTGAAGRTATTCCACTGAAACCTTCACAGAAGCTGTCAAGATGTGATTGGATGCAGTGCTAGATAATCTCATCCTTTCCCATGAAGGGTTGGACAGGGTGATTCTGTAAGGGGCCCTCCAACCTGGGCTATTTTGTGATTTTGTGATCCTTCCAAGTTCTCTGCCTTTTCCCAAGGTCATATGACTCCCAGATGGCTCAAGGCAGTTCATGTTGTGTTTGCCTTTGCTAAGTAATAAGATAGCTTTTAAATGCCAGCGTTACATTCTGCAAGTATTAACTCTGAGCGCTGGTTCTCCTATGCAATCTCTCTGCCATTCAAACTAGCTTGATTTGGTGTCTAAGTRCTCTGTTTATTCTTCTTTGAAAATGTTACTCTTTTTCTCCCCTCTGACTGAAGAGGTAGATGTGATCCCTTCCATCACGAATTATGCTGTGATCCTTTGCCTTCTATCAGTACTAATTCTGGAGAAGGGGAAAGATTTGTAATACTTTACTTTCAGGTGTTCTGAAGGCTTCTCCCTGCTGAATGCACTGCTTTGACAGACAACAGTCTATAACACCTAATTCTCCCAATGCATTTTTGGGGTATACTAAACAGGAATTGCATCACAGAAGCTGCAAGCAAAGTTTCACACAGAATAAATAGAAATTCATAGAGAAACATGTATCCTTCTAAAACCCCCTCCTAACAATACACAAGCTATTGCTTGGTCTGTCAGCAATTTCTGATATTTTTCTGATGTTTCTATGCAATAACTTTCTGAAACTCATCCATTACTGCAAAAGAAATAAAATAATAATTTGTAACTTAGGAGCAGAAATCCACAATTTTTAATGAAAATAGGTTGACAAGTTTTGCACATTTAATTAATGAAAATATTTCAGTCTATCATGCTTTCATACTCTATGGAAAACACTGGGCACCTGCATGATGAAATCCAAATTCTAACATGATATCTAGAGAAAAAGAATCTATTTATTGATTGAGGGGAAATATGGAGAGTAAGATAATATCATTTTACTGGTACAAGTTATACTCAGAATTTGCAGATGAACACTGGATCCTTATTTCAAGAACCACTCTAAAGGTATCTTTTAAACAATTTCAGAAGGAAAAACATAAAAATCCTTTCGGGAGGCTTCTCTTTGCACGACGACCTTTCAGAATGCAAAAAGGTTAAACATCTTAAGTAATGTTGTGAACCCACCCTCTGTTTCCACAGGACATGTTCTCATTCAGGAAGTCTGATGCTAATTACTTTGAATCAAAGAGCCGGACGAGCATATCCTTCCAGTTTGGCAGATATGCATCTGGTGTTAAGGAGGGATTCTGCTAATGCTTAAGAAACTGCTGCATGGGAAAATATTACCACTCATTGTTTTGTTTAGCAAAGATTATTACTTGTATGTGAGTCACAAATAAATGGAGAATAAATGGAAGAGACAGAATGGCCTTTTAACTCTTCATCTTCTTTTTTCACATATTTGTACAGAAAAATTTTCTGGGGTGTTGGATGTTGTAGCATAGGAAGAAAATAAATAAAAAAAATTGAAAAAAAAAAAAAAAAAAAAAAAAAAAAAAAAAAAAAAAAAAAAAAAAAAAAAAGCTTTTTGGGGTATATTTGCTGGTGATTTGAATGAAATTAACTTGCTCTGCCAAATCCAAAAACTGTGGTCAGGATCTCACAGCTAGTCTTGAGGAATTCCACTGTGAGATGCTGATAACAGGATCACAGAATCACAGAATCACAGAATCACAGAATCACAGAATCACAGAATATTTGGGGTTGGAAAGAATCTCTGGAGATCATTTAGTCCAACTCCCCATGCCGAAGCAGGTTCATCTGGACAGGTTGCACAGGATCATGTCCCAGCTGGGTTTTGAATATCTTCAGAAAAGGAGGATCCACAGCCTCTCTGAAAAATCTGTTCCAGTGCTTTGTCACCCKCAAAGTAAGAGTTTTTCCCCGTACRCTGCTGGAAGTTCTTGTGTTTCAGTTTGTGTCTGTTGACCCTTGARCTGTCACTGGGCATGACTGAAAAGGTTGCATCTGCCTGTCAGAACTGAAGCTCTGTCTGATTATGGGCTCCTCAGTGCAAGAGAGATGTGGAGCTACAGAGAAAGAGCAGTGGAGGACAACAAAGATGGTTAAGGGACTGGATGGAGCATCTCTTTAATGAGGAAAGGTCATACATTAGGGAGCTGGGCCTGTTCAGCTCAACTGAGAGAGGACCTCGTCAATATCTGTAAGTGTGYGTATGCAGGGTGCCAAGAAGATGGATACAGGCTCTCCTTGGTGGTGCCAGCCAATAGGACACGAAGACAATGGGCAGAAAYGGATGCACAGGAAGTTCCACCTGAACATGAGAAGGATCTTCTTTGCTGTTGCAGGTGACCGAGCACTGGAGTAGGTGAGGCACCCAGAGAGGTTGTGGAGCCTCCCTCACTGGAGATATCAAAGAATTATAGGGGCACAATCCTGTGCAGTGAGCTCTAGGGTGACCCTGCTTGAGCAGGGGCCAGAGGATCCACTGTGGTCCTTTCCAACCTCACCCATTCTCTCATTCTGTGAGAAGTGTCTGGCCCCACCCTTTTGACACCCACTCTTAACATATTTGTATCCATTGAAAGAATCCCCTCTGAGTCCTCTATTTTTTTTAAGTCTTCAAATGAATAAATTAGCATTTCATTCTTCTATATTATAAAATTCTTAAAGTTTTCCCATAAGACATTTCCAACATAGCCACACAGTCAAAAGTTTTATAATTTCCCATAAGATGTATTAGATCACTCTTTATGACATTGATTAATATAAATCTGTGCCTTTGTATGAGGCTAATAAATGCTGTCTGTGTGTAACGCTTGCACTAATTGGGTGCTGCTGTAACGATTATGCTCCTGCCTGTCACACGTTTCTTTGTAGGCTGAAACCCACTCTACTCTCCTTCACCAAAATACAGTATTTCATTCACTTTCAAATCCACCACTAATTCTATCCCATTCTTCAGCTTTCATTCACAGAAAACATAATTTACCACTTTAAGTCAGCCAGTACTGCAGTTTTTTCTCCTTAGAATCAGATTAATTAAATAGCTTGAGTTGGAAGGGACCCATAAGGATCATTGAGTCCAATCCCCTGACCCTTTGCAGGGTTACTTAAAACTAAATCATATGACTAAGAGTGTCATTCAGATGCTCCTTGAACTGTGGTAGGTTTGGTGCCATGAYCACTTTCTTGAGGAACCTTGTCCTGTGATTGACTGTCCTCTCACTGAAGAATTATATCCATTCTGAACTTTCCAGGATGCAGCTTCATTCCCTTTTCTTTTGTCCTGCAGTTGGTCATTAGAGAGAGGAGATTGACATGTCCTCACCTGCTGCCCACCTTGAGAAGTGTTTAGACTGCAATGAGGCCACCTCTCAGCCTTCTCTTCTTTAAGCTGAAAAAACCAAGTGACCTCAGTCACTCCGTGGGAATCTTGCCCTTGACCCCTTTCACTGTCTTGGCTGTCCTCCTCTGCACTACCTCTAGTAGTACCATTTCCTTCTTATATTGGAGCACACAGTACTCAAGGTGTGGGCACTCCAGTGTCATGGAGAGTAAGACACCTGCTCTGACCAGCCAGTGGTGCTGTGCTTGCTARAGCCCTGGTCACCACTGGCTGATTTTGCTTCCAGCACACACTATTGACTCACATTCATCTTGACATCAAACCAGATCCCCAGATCTCATCCTGTGGTGCTGCTCTCCAGCCTCTCATTCCCCAGTTTGCATGTGTAGCCAGGATAACCTGGCCCCAGCTGTGGCAGAATGTGGCATTTACTCTTGCAAATTTCATACAAGTGGGTGATTGCCCACCTCTATAGTCTACCCAGTCCCTAGTGGACTGAAATGTATTTCAATGTCACCACAGGTATAGAAGTTGCCATAGCATAGTAAAAGTACGGTAGTAGATGTATATCAATAGCAACTTGGACCTTTCTGCTCAAGAACATGTAACTGCAATGTGTAGTTTCTCCAAGAACAGGGCTTTCATTAGTTGCTGACTTTCTCTTAAATACAAAGTTCCTGCAGAAAAACAGCACAATCTGTTCTTTGTATCTGTGTTGGATGGAAGAAAAATGAGCACAAGCAGCAAGAAAAAGTCAGGTTCGAGTCTGGAGAAAAAWTTTTTTCTCTAAGGAAACTGAAATKTTGGATACAACATTTGGGCTTTGACTTCTCTGGAGTCTTATCTACTTTTACTGTAGGTACATATATGATACTGTTAGTATGAAATGGTTCCAGATTTCAAAACTCCAAGAAAAATCCATGAGTTTAAAAAAAAAAATCCAACATGTATTTAAGAAGCAAAATAGTGATGAATCAAGACAACTTCAGAGTCAACAGATGTTTTATAAACAGTTATTAATTTTAGGCATAATATTTTTGTGGTCTTGATTATATTTTAATTAAGGAGTGGTATCATTTTTCTTATTATTTTTATGGTTAGGCATACATGTCTGAAAGATTCTATTTGAACAGAGTAATTCTTCTTCCTGTACATCTTTTTATCTTCAAGTAAAATCCCCAGGGTCTTTTTTTTATCTAATTGTCGTTCTCAGAGAAGACAACTGGGAGTTTTGCAAAGTTTAACTAAAGGAGCAGAAGCACAAAAATCTTTCACACAGACACCTTTGTTTTGGAGACTGTTGTTCAAATAGGCTGTAAGCAAAAAAAATTGAAAGGCCTAGGTTTATAGACTCATCTCACTTTGCTTAGAACATCTGAAGTTTCCCAGAATAGATAGTAAAATGTCTAAAAGGATGAGAAGATTAGTTTGATGAGACTCATGTCAGAAGATGAAGAAACCCTAAATTTCCATTCCTGAAGAACAGTCTAAAAGCTGACATTAAATTCTTGGAACTTTGGCTACATCAGCTGTCTGCAATGGATGGAATTAATCAATTCAATTAACTGCAATTCCTAAGTTGCTTTACTGTAGGAACTGAGCTGTTGTACCTTTGGGCAGCAGTGATTCAGTGGAACAGAAACATTGTCTTGTTAACTCACATTTTTCTACATTTTTTTTTAGCAAAACTGAGGGAAAACATGGCATAGCTGATTTTCTGAATCAGTTTCACTGAACTGAATAAAAATTTCTTCTGCCTTCTGCTAACAAATTTCAGTCAGCAGATGCTTTAATTTCTTAAACATAGTCTCTTGCTCATTAAATGTTTCTGAATTCATAATACCTTTATTTATCTTGTGAAAAGACAACCTGGAAGTATAAAGCTTATTTTTTTAAACAGAAAATAAAAATTTTGTCACAATTCTATTAGTAGAAAATTCATGCAGCACTTTCTGTGATCCACATTAAACCATTACAAGTTCGTGCTGAGATTGCGAAAGAATAAAAAAAAATGAGTAAAAAAGTGATTTTTATTTTTTTTTTTAATCTAGGAAGCTTTTACAATTAGAGGACYCTTATCACCACTTTCTTAATAAAGGCTAAATGACAGCATCAACATTCCTGTTGTGGTATTTTTGAGGAGGTTAGATCTTTGAAAAAACACTCAAAGGGATAACTCTAATAGATTTTTCTACAATTTGTGGTATGTTATTTAACTATTGCATGTTGATCCTGAACATGTGTTTAGTCAATATTGATGTCCTTATATTAACTATTCAGCTATTCTGTTTTCATCACCACTGGAAACTTTTGTGGCTTAGATGATATCTACATCTYGCTAGCCTCCACAGGCTCTCATGTGGGTTTGAAGAAATTAGTATTTTTAAACAAATCAATTTAGTAGGGCTCTGTTTCATTTAATTTTTGGCACACATCTCCAAGACAGAGTGGGCAGAGATCTTCTGATGTTGGCTAAGTAAACCTTTAGAAGATTAAATTATTCTTTTTTTTTTTTTTTTTTTAATTGCTAGAAAGACAGAAAGTTTGAAAAAAAACAGTATCTAAATATTTAACAAAATGTTAGCTTTAAGGTGGTACCTGGTATTAGTTTTTATTTATTCCATATTATGGATTGTAATTATTTGGGGAATAATATAGATAAAATTTTAATAAATTAATCCATAAATATGGCTTATGAAGCAATGTGACCTGAGCCTGTGCTCCCAGTAGGCACACAGGCACACCCACCCACCACAAACACCCACGTGCACACAGCCAGCCATGCCCACAGCAGACAGGCATGCTCAGCACTCAGGGACCAACAGCCTCACCCAGCTCCTCTCTGTGACTGAGCAGGATGGAGGTCTGCTGGTGGGAGTACATGTCCAAGGTGGTATGACCACCTGGCAGCTCAATTCAGATATTCAACCGAGCCAGCAGTGGCCCCTGGGTCTCTGTCCCCTCAGCTGCTGCCACTGAGACACACAAACCCCTGAATCTGTGGCCCCACTCCAGCTGCTGCTCCAGGTGCACATTTGCTGACCTCACCCTCAGAGCCCCAGGCCCTGTGGTCCCTCTGACAGCAGAGACTATCCTAGTCCCTTCCATAGTCAGGTCCTCCTGTGGTCTCACCCTGGGAAATACACACACACCTGTCTTACTCACAGACCATTTCACAGACTTGTCAGCAAGTCCAGCTTGTCCAAGACCCTGCTAGTCCCCACACAACAACTTGCACACCCTCACTGTCTCCAGGTGATATTCCATGGGCACATGGGCCTCTGAATCCTGGTCCCATCCTCAAGGGCTGGCGCTTGCTCTGACTTGGGTTTCTCCAGGTGTTACCCAGGCACATGAGCCCTTTGTGGAGAGCATGAACAGGCAAATCCACTGACCACCTACCTTTTCTGTTCTGCCTGACCAGTTGCAACTTTATCCCTTTATTTTCCCAGGCTTCTTCCTGCTTCAAGCCCCTTCCTTTGATCTTCCTTGATCCTTCYTTTTCCCTACCTAGTGTGGTCCTAAACCATAATGGCTTCTGAACAAAGCTCTTTTTCCAACACCCATGGTTCCATTCAGTGGGATACCTCTGGGTTCAGATGAAGATAACAATTTAGTGCAAAGCTCTGATCCCTCTGTCATTGACACCATCATGACTAGGTGCGTCAGTTGCACGACATGATGCTGCTGGGACAGYGCATCTGGCAGTCAGTATTTTCCCAAGAGAATGAACCCAGCCATTCATAAACTGTATCCCCAAGACATTAAGCATGATTAATATACTCTGAATATATTATGTTAGAAGAGAGGAATCTTCAAAGAAACAACAATCTATTGGACATGGAGTCTAGAAGGTTGGATACCAGGTACAGTGGATGAAAATATCAACGAAGTGGTTATTGTGTTAGACATGTGGTAGATCTGATCTGTTATTTTGTCTTCCAACATCAACATTCTTGTATTCTCCTGTACCTTTAGAATTATTTATCTACAGATGAAAAGCTTCCAAGAGAGGATTCTGGTTTTCTTAACCATACCAAAAGAGGTACRTATTTTCCAGAACTTCTGGGTGAGTCTTTAGCCACTGGTTCTTTTAAAATTAGTTTAAGCCTAGATATTTAAACCCAACCTTGTTACCACCACCAGTGTCTGGCAACAAAAGCACAGTTATACACTTGTGAAAATGAATGAGGAAATTAATATTAAAATTTTGAAAGGCAATTATTACATGTCCTCAAGGAGTATGTCAAGAATAGTAATGAGTCCACTGATGCTACGTTGCGTTAATAGTCTTACATTCTTTTCAATAGACTTTATAAATTAAAAATGTTGACACTTCACCTTTTATTCAGCTAATCATACTCTGTAGAAGAAGCATTTTGATAGCCAGCCAAACTACCAAACAATTGTTCATCATAGTTTCACTCATGAACAATTTATTATTTTACCTGTGGCAGTATTGTAAAATAACAAATTATTTTTAAAAGAGCCTTGATCTTTGTTAAGACTGTCTTAGCTCTTGTTATTAGCTTGTCAACTATAAATAGTAGCTGCTCAGAGTATGGCCATAGCTGTCAAGCTCACATTGACTCAACATCAACCAAATGTAGTTATGGTTTGGTTATTATTTAGAAGACTAATTTTCCTTGCTCAGAAATTACAAAATTTGTTTCCATATAAAACATTTATGTCAGATATACATAGAAGAACATCAGAGGTTTTCCTCTGGGAAGCAGAAATCAATCAGATATCCACACTGATGTTTCCTGAAATCTGCTGATCTGTTCTGCTGATTAGCTTTAAGATGCCCCTGAAGGCCTTGACAAAAGTGAGCAGAATAATTCTTCACTCTTGTCCTTAGATGAAATTGTCTATCTGAAGAGAGGTCTCAAACATAGATTCCATTTTTTTGGTGTCAGTGTGTATTTCCACTGTTAGAGGAGTTGGTAGGAGGCAGAGGAAATAATGTTACCAGTGAACTGCTTGTATGTAGCCCTGTGTCCGAGGCTTTGACATTGCAGCAGAGGACTGCAGACTTTATCTGCAAGAACTGGAGGCATAAAAGGGAGCAGCTCATCTGAAACTTAGACCATGACTTGATA
>NW_026623858.1:5272-6663 GCF_030028575.1 Malurus melanocephalus | reverse complement strand
GGTGAATGAGAGGAAGGCTGCCATTGCTTGCTAAAATTAATAAAAATGGGAATTTAAGACATCCTAACTACTTAGTTTTAGACATCCTAACTACTGTTTGGTGATCCTGTTGTATGAATTAGCCAGTAAGAATATAATGAACTGTGTTTGATCAGTAATCCTCCATCTTTTGAAAGCAGCTTTTTGCTACTGCTTTTTATTCTTTCATTACTTTGAAATTAGACTGTTGCATCAAGCTGATACAAGCAGTCAGGGACTGAAACTGATAAGGAATAGAGCACTCAGATTAGTGAACTATCAAATTGTGAGAGGCAGGCAGCCTCACATCTTCTAAGGTCTGCACTCATTGCTTAATTGATTTCAGAATCTGTTCAAGATGTTGTAAATCATGTAAGCCTACAAAATGTTGTATTATCCAATTTTGTGTTACTACATCTGCTGATAGAAGAGAGTTCAATGCTGATTTCTTTTCATTGTCCCTTCCCTTTCTCCTTTTCTTTTCCCTTCTCCCTGTGCACATAAATGCAACCAGATGTGTTTTCTGTAACTCCTCTAGGACTGTAAACATTGCCTCTAGCACCACCTGAGTCTGTAACTGCCATGACAATAATCTTCTTTTTCAGATTTGTCGTGGTTTGGAATGCTGGCCAAAAGCAAGGCACCCATAACACCTGCTCATTCGATCTCCCCCACCACCACACCGGGTAGAGAAGAGCAAAGGGGAAAARAAACTAACAAAAGGGTTCATGAGTTGAGATAAAGAGCGGGGAGGAAACACTTGATGGACAAAACAGGCACTACTTAACTTATCAAGTGAATTTATTACTAACAAAGTCAGAGGAGGAGAATGAGAAATAAAATAAAACCCTCAAAGACACTGATCTTCTCCCCACTCCCTCCCCACTTCCCACCGACTATCAAGCAGCAGGAACAGAACAGGGTGTGGGGTTGGTCAGTTCAGGGTGTGGGGTTGGTCAGTTCATCACCGGATCATCTGCTGCTGCTGAGGGAGAGGAGTCCTTCCTTGCGTTGCCGTGGGGTCCCTCCCATGGGAGACAGTTGTCAGTGAACCTCTCCAGTGCGGTTCCACTCTCACGAGTAGCAGTCCACACACATCTGCTGCATTGTGAGTCCCCCTACGGGCAGACAGTCATCCCAAAACTGCTGCACCGTGGGCTCCCTCATCCACTGGGTGCAGGCCCAAGGCCAGGCTGTTCCATCTCGGGAGCAAGGCCTCTCTCTCCATGGGTCTCCTGCTGGACACAGCCCCTTCTCAGCGTCCGCCCGCTCTGGCATGGGGACCTCCCTCCTCCATGGGCTGCGGGTGGATCTCTGCACCATCTGTGGACCCCATGGGCTGCAGGGAGACAGCCTGCTCCACCATGGTCACC
>NW_026623858.1:0-4845 GCF_030028575.1 Malurus melanocephalus | reverse complement strand
CATGTCCATCATCCTCAGAGTCAACAGAAATTGGCTCTGCTGGACATGGTGGAAGCCTCCAGAAGCTTCTCACAGGCGCCATCTTTTTGGCCCCCCCACTTCCAAAAACTGGGCCAAGCAAAACCAACACAAGGTTGTAAAAGACATCATTTTGAGAGAGCAGAAAAGAGACGTTGGAAACTGTACATCCCACAAAGATGCTGGAAAGCAGTGTCCGTTTGTTTCCTGTTSCTTGAGTTTCCAATTAATGTTGATATTATTTTCTGTATTGTGTTATTAATAGACAGGCTACTTAAACCTTTAGACAAGTGTTTATTTTTATTTATATTAAGTAGATATATCTCAAATTCTAGTTGTAATGGCAATTTATAATGCCGTTCATTCTTAAGTACTTGCATTAAASTCTAGACCCAGTGAAATGAATTCTAATAGTTAAAGAATAAATAATGTTAAATATAAATTTCCTAGCTTGTACTATATTAAAATTTCTGGGTGGACAAACAACAGAGTATTTTATATTTGCATCTCCCGAGCTGAATTTATTAGGCACAATAGATAGGTGAGTTTCATTGCATGTGAAACAAATGACACGTGCAATGAGAATAATTTTCTGGTTTATTTTAATAAAATATGTATTTTTACAGACCATGAAAATATTTAATAATAGAATAAGCTATGTTCAAAACCCAGACAACTATTATGGTAATAACAACATAAGACATATATCCAAAGGATGACAATGGCACTAGACAGAATTTTCATTTGCATTCCTTCTAACATGCATGCTAACATTCTTCACTGTTGTTTTATAGCATATATTTATAGGATATATTGTCATTTTATATTTCATTACAATATTGCGTTAAATCAGCAATGAAAATCACAAATGAAAAAGAATTAGGCTGATTCTTGCATCTTGATTTACTTGCTATGCCAAGGTTCTTAGAGAAAAGGGATGGCAATTTTGACAGTGAAATATGTCTTCCCTAATATTAGTCCTTAAACCTACTCTAAATAGAATTTCTAGGCTTCCTCTAGAGTTAATGGAAAGGTATGCGCATACTCACCTGAGACTTATTTTTTATAATTCTGTACTAATATTTATAGAATAAAATTTAATTCCAAAATGGGAATTAAAAGTCATGGATGTGGACTAAATTCTAAGTTTTTACACCATCAAATATTCTAACCCAGCTCCTAAATTTCAGATATGCTTATAAATTATTCAGTTATGCTCTCGTTTCTACTGTTTGGATAGATAGAAAAATTCTTACGGAAAGAAATATAATCATTTGAAATGGCACCATTAGAACACCTACAAAATATATGTCCATCTATTGGGTTCTTTCTTATGAAAACATACATTTTGTTACGTGTATTGCTGACCACACTTTAAAAGCAAAATGCAATGGATGAATTCTTATTTAAGCATAAGATTTATTTTGAATGGAGAATGATACAGATGTGTGTTGTGTAAATAGTTATGCTTGAAACTCAAATTATAGCATGGGAAAATACTTTTTCAATGTTGGAGATGCCTTTCAATGTCTTCAGGGGAAGTTAAATTATTTTACTAACATCAAAAGAATGTAATTAAACACCTATGATGGCTAAACAGAATAACAGCATGTAGAGGCTTCTTCACATTACGTTAGGTAACTATACTCTCACAAATGGGTTGGGCACTTCCTCTGACAGCTTATATATGAAATCTGATTTGGATTAATTAAAATTTGTGGTGAATGCAGCATGTACATTTATTCAACATCAGAAAAATTAAAATAAGGAACAATTGATGGTTAAGTGTGGGCTTGCTACTTTCAGCAGCTTTCTAGTATAAAAAGTGTTGCCTTTCTACTAAGAAGTGTACTGGGGTTGAAAGAACAAATAAAAACACAGAAGAGAACCTCATTTGGCTAACCACTACAAAAGCCTTCTTTTTAGACAAGAGTCCTCAGTAGTGAATTCAAGTAGAGAAGAAATTTAGCAGCCAAAATTTGTTTACCAAAAAATTTAAGGCATGAAATTTTGATTCCTCAATTAACAGTAGCTAGAGTTCCCATCTGTAAATTATTTGATCTAATAACCATCTTTCAAAGTCTTAATTTCTAGTTTGATTTTTGATTCTAAATGTACCCTCATGCATAAATCCATTCTATAGGTACATAACCTGGAATGTCAGATGCAGCAACTTCTCCTTACTTCTCTCAAATATTTAAAGAAAAAAACTATGTGTAAGACAAATTGTTTAGATGTCTAGCTTTTAGATGGCTGAAGTTACCTCAGACTGGCATTGCTTTAATATTATTTGAAAATATACATCTGGCCTACAACCATTATTTGACCAGCTTGCAACCACCACAGGTTAATAAAGATGCCTCTTTTTCTGTATTAGCATGAAGTCTTCGTTGGAGAAGTAATAAAATTTCTTCTGACACGTGGTAATTTCCAAAAACTTTGCCTTTTTTCCAGTCTTTCAAATTCAGATAATATTTCCTTTTTACATGTGCAAGATACCAGAAGAATGTATTTCAACATTTTCTGTCTCTGAAAATGGCCAGAAGATTAAAGAAGTTTAAACAAAAACTATATATGGAGGAATTGGATGCAAATTCTTTCTCCCTTCTTCTTCTCCCTTTGTAAGACATCTACTGGTGAGCAGGTAAGAGATTTCCATTTGTCTGAACCAAAAGGGTTCTGAAGATGTTAAAATAATTTTATCATGCATTACAGGTAATTTYACCTAGTACTGTTTGAAGCGATTCACAATTAAACAATTTCCTTGGTTTTGAAGGTTTAGAGAGCAATGCAGAGATGTAGATCTGTATATACCTTGTACTAAAGACAATACACTCTCATTTCCCACAAGCAAGAATAGTGGTTTGTATGTTTTTTTCATTAAGTAGAGGGAAAAATATAAAAGGGCAGCTGAAAAGGAGGTCCACATCATGAAACAGGAGATAATATTAACCAAGATACTCATATCTATTTAGTAAGTGATGACGTTGTGCTTTTGTGCATGCTGTGCAAAGGACATATTTTCTTGGATTTTTCTTACATCACATTGTAAAATGTCAGCTATAAGTTRTACCATTACCTATTTTACTCCCAGGGTATACAGAGAAAAGACATACTGACTGTAGACCTTGAATAGTAAAGCCAAAGATTTGAGAATCAATGGCCACTATAGTAAAGTAGTATAGACAAAATCCTGCAAAATCATTGGCCAAGTCCTGTCAAATATCTTCATCTCAGCTGTCACACCATGTAATAGGAAAAGTTTTACGCTTCAGCTGTACGCAATAAGTTCTGTCTGGATTATGGTAATATGGGAACACTTGCCTCTCCCACTTTTAATACCAGCTTCTAAATGAAATTGCTAATGTGATTGGTTTTCTGGGGGATTCATAAGCCTACAGGCATATTACTGAGGTTGTTTATGGCAAGGAGTTGCAAATTCAGACATGAAAGCAAAGGAATTTTCATTAGCATGAATATTTAAAGTCAGTTTAAGAAGTCAACATTAACACCACATTGAAAAGGTCAGTATTATGAGAATAATTATCYTTAAGGTGTTAGCTTTCAATGTTATCAAAAGGTATGCATGTTCAGACATTTTTCTGATCTATGAAAAAAAGACTGATTAGAAGGTCGAACAAAACTGACTGTTTGGGTTCTTTTTTTCCTTTTTAAATCATTACATCCTGAAAACAAAATTCTTTACTCTCACAGAAAACTGAGTCTGCACCATCTGGGCCCTCATCATGTAAACAGAAAACATTTGTGTGTGTAATATCCAGTGCAAGAGAATAATGTATGTTTGGTATCAGMCAGCCTGTGGCATACCAGACACAGAAAATGGACTTCAGCCAAATGACACAGAGGTTAAGGAACTGTCCTMGGACTTGGAAACCAGGTCCTTTGTGTCAACAGAATATTGCTAAACCTGTATTTACCCAAACTCTTCTGACAAGGTATTACTACAACCGTTGAATGTCAATTTGTGACTCTATTGCATCTTGTTATTGGCAACGCACACAAATTAAAGTTTTTTAATGATTCTTTGCCAAAAGCCTACTACACATGCAAAGGTTGTTTTATGTTACAGAGAATAGTCTATCTACTAGACAAGACAAAGAGCAAGGGAAAGTCTGGTAGAGGCCTTTGTTTGATGAACTTGTGTTATTTTAGGTTATCTACTCAGAATGACAAGGACTGGTGGTCTCACATAGCTAATTCTAGAACATCCTAGAGCTTCTAAGTTTCTTTCTTACTAAAAATTGAAACCTTAAGCATGATCATGACCAGCCCAATTGAATGGTAACATAATCCTCATTCTGACAGATAGAAGGAATTGCAAACATAAAAATAAATACTGGCAGAGCTATAAGTGATCTTATTGCAGAGTTGGAATCATTCAGGTTGAATACGACCAATGAAGGTCTTCAGTYGAGCCTCCTGCTTAAAGAACCATCTTGCATCAATTCTATGATCAGAATGAGATGTTCATATCTTCATCTAATCAGACACACTTCCAATGACAGAGATTACCCAAGCTTTCCAGGCATTCTGTTCTAATCCTTGGCTAGTACCACAGTGATTTTTTTTTCCCTTATGTAAAGGTGGCGTGTCATTTTCCCTTGTTTTTCTGTCATGCACATCAGTAGAAAGTCTGGCTTCATCTTGCTGATAACCTCTTCTTAGGTACTGGAAAGCTGCTATTAAGTCCCTACAAAGCCTTCTTGTCTTTATGCCAGGCAAGCTCTTCTTTCAGCCTCTTCCCTCATCTGTCATTATGCTCCAGTAAATCACATTTACAATGTGCATATAGAATAGAAGAATAAA
>NW_026623857.1:356317-366641 GCF_030028575.1 Malurus melanocephalus | reverse complement strand
CTTTCAAGCA
This sequence comes from Malurus melanocephalus, assembly GCF_030028575.1. Taxonomy (NCBI): domain Eukaryota; kingdom Metazoa; phylum Chordata; class Aves; order Passeriformes; family Maluridae; genus Malurus; species Malurus melanocephalus. The sequence continues at coordinate 366,631 of NW_026623857.1, read as the reverse complement.
GCACACACTGCAGAACTCTCACAAAAGAAGGCAAAACTCCACTGCAGGATTTTCATTACAAAGGTAAGCAAACAGGTATCTCCCAAACTTACCAAAGTCACACAACTTCAGAACATCATTGTGGCTTATTAAGAGATTCTCTGGCTTGATATCTGAAGTATCAGAGTGGAAAAAAAAAAAAAAAAGCGTTAAGTTCTCTTTAATTTTGGACTTCTGTCAACAAACATTATTTCATTATAACTTATTTAGAGATATTCATGCAATCATAAATGAACCATTACAAGAGCAACTGCTGAAACAGCTTCCAGCAACTCCATTTGTGAACAGGCAGAATTCATTTTCTGCCTTTTGAAGTCTTTTAAAGTGTTTCCCAACAAAATATGGAAAGATAAAATGTGCTTACAGACATTCCTGGGCAGAAAACCAATATCCATATTTCAAATTGAAAAATAAAATAATTGATACTCAATTACCCAGTTAACTAATAAAATATTAAGTATGCTGTGCTCAACATCTTCAGTTATAATGACCATCTTGATCACCTCTTGTAATTTGTTTAGGAAAAATGTTTTGTTTATAGTTTTAAGCCCTTTTCTCATTCCTATATTATACACATATAACATTTTTCCAACTGCCTTTTGAAAATATTTTCAGAATCTTGCTGGTCTTAATTATAAAAAGCATACTATATGAGAAACCTATCTTACAGGAAACATTAATTAGAAATGTAAAACCACAAAGCAAAATTCAGTTTTATTAAATGAGGATAAAATACATAAAACTAGATAAAGTCACACATCAAGATATGTACTCTAAGTGCCTGAAGCTCAGGGAGAAAACAAAAATACAGAGCTGAAAATCAGGAGAGCTGGGAGGAACTGCCTTCAAAAGTAAAACATGGGGGACCAAGTTTTAAGTTTCAAGTTATTTTTCTTCCAGTATTCCATTATTAGATTCAAAAGTGAAATGACTGGGCACAAAGAAATCTTTAAAAAAATTATTTTTCTTAGACAATGGCTGCTACTGCAGTTTCAGTTTGCTGTGCTTATGCTACAATCTCAATATCATTTCCCAAAGACAGTGGACAGCAAACTTTATATTTAGATGAATTTTGTTTTTAAATGCTCTGAAGTCATGCAGCAGAGTTAAGACCCAGCCAAATTTACATTTTTTTTCTGTTGATATAAAGCAATTGCTTACATTGATGTAAAATGCAAATGACCTCAAGCTGTACCATGTTTCCCCTTAGAAAATGGATTATTCCACATGGAGAACACACACTCACCTCTATGGACAATGTCATTCTTATGGCACCAATGAATTGCTTTAATCAGCTGGTAGATGTAGCTTTTCACTTTCTCTGGTGGAACTCCATTTGGCATCTCTTCTAGCAATTCAAGCATATTCTAAATGTTTGAAAGACAGATTATTTAAAAGAGCTGTACCCTGGCTGCTGGAAGAGAAGATGTTTTCAGCCTTCTGAAGAACACGTTTGGGCCACAGAGCCCAGCTATGAAAAACCAGTGGTTTCACATTCTGCAGTGAACTTTATTCACAAACATTCTCCTGTTTTCATTCCAGAGAAAACACGTGTGAGGAACACAACAATCATAACAGGTGAACCACAAAAATACCACAAGCCCTTAAAAGACACTTTTCCTAAGACACCTAAAAAGACATTTAGTCCTACAACGTTGCTGAAACAGAAACAACAGGTCAGTGTGGCCTGAATGGTTCAGCCAATCAAAGTATTTTGTAAATATTCAACAATGCTTTAAGATACTTCTTTCTTCATTAAGTTACTTCTGCCACTGTGAGACTGCAGGGGATGGTGAATCAGAAACTCTATCTGTATAGGAAGGGTATTAAAAACCACAAGCTTCTTAGTGCAAATGAAATAACAGATATAAAAATATAAAAATACCTCCCAGGGGCATAAACAGAGTACCCAGGGAGTATCCTATAGCTATAGATCAGCTGTGGTGATCTTTGGCACTCTGCAACCATGGCCAGATCAACTGGTTTATCCATATAAATAGGGAAAAAAATCCTTACTGGTCATACTAGGAAATTTCCTCCTTGAGAAAAGAATGCTTAGATTCCCATTGTGTTAGCAACTGTCTCTAATTTTGCACAATTAGAAGTACAATGAAGTTTATATGCTCATTTATATTCTCATTTCTGAATTAATAATGGGAAGCAGCAACCCACAAAGAGAAAAGTCTCATTTACTGAGCACTGAAATAGAAATATTTTGGCTATATTGCCTTACACAACTCATTTCATTATGGATTTGAGCATTTGTAGATTTTTCATTTCAAGTAAATTTAGCTTGTCTTTGACAAACATTTCCTTTAGCTGTATAGTAATATTTTTGAGGTTTCTTTTAAAAGATGTTTTAATGAAAAGGAATATATAGAACAGTAGAGATTTCGGTGATATTTGAGAACATTTCTAAGTTTTGCAGTCTGAAAATAAATACTGGAAATTATGCTCTTGAGTGTACGTTTCCTTAGACACACATCAGATCTGAGGAATGGAATTTTCTTTTAAGAAATCACATTGATTTTAGTTAGATTCTTGTCCACACAGAAGGTTGTGGATCTGGATAAGTAAGTCAAGAAGTTGTGTCACAAATACAAAACAAAAGAATAGCATCAACACAGAAAGACACAAGCCTGTATGAAGACATGAGCTAAGGGGATGATGGATAAAGAAGAGTAGAGTAAATGGGAATTGAAGTAATCTGGATTTCAGTATTGCAGTTAAGATTCTCCAAAGGACACAAAGTGCTCATCACCAGTCAAACAAAAAATGATCCTGCAACAGCCCCATTTTATTGAATTCCTTCCACTCTCATCCAAAGAACACGAAACATCCTGGTCTGCAAACAAACCACAGTGGATACTACTCTGACATATCTGAAAATAAGAACTGTTCATGGACTGCCAAGTTTAACTGAAAAGAAATGTGAACATTAATATAGAAATTACACCATGCACAAGCAATAGGTGATGCCTACCTTTGTCATAAAATTCTTTTGTTCTGATGCAAATAATGTTGGACATTGCAGCCTGGAGTTTTCCCCGATATGAAGCAGTTTTTAAATACATACTCCTTACCAGATCAATTATTTAATGATTTAATTACTCTTTTGTTTATGCTGCTCTTTCAAATCCCCTCTGCAGATAGCTTAGCCAAGTCAAGTATAACAGAAAATGTAAGGTTTGTTCTAAGTTGTTGATGAAAGACATTCCACGTGTCTGGAGCAATTACAGGAACAGGGGTGAGACAAGTCAGGCTCTGAATGTTGGATCTCAGTAAGATCAGCACATCTGCTGGTGAAAATGGAATCTGATTTCTGCCAAATTGTGGGCTAATAGAGGTCACCTCACATTCTGCACTAAAGTTGTATGACAAACAAAGTCATCAGCTGAGTGAAAGGAGACACAGCTTTTAGGTGAGAAATTCCAGATGAGAGAAGATTGAGTGCAGATGATGGCACTGAGCTGGACTGCAACATCACACTGGCAGGACATTAATGAGAATTTCAGTCAGGGGAACAGAATCTCCTGAAAGGCTATGGACATTATTTAACTTGCATTTTCTTTCACTCTGTGGATCTGAATACCATCGAATTGTTTACATGAAGAAATGCTAAATGAATTCAGAAGAAAGGTCTACCTTCATCAGGAAGGTTGCAAAAATGACAAGAGACCAATGTGCTGTAGGTTGTTCCTCCCTGGAAGAAATAGGCCTTTCTCCTTGGCAGCAATAGGCCAATCTCAGGAAATTTTGGAATAGTTTCAAAATGAGGTCAGGACTGGAGTTAATGACACTGGTCCATGCCAAATCCCTCTAAGCAACTATTGATAGTGTTACAGAAATACACAAACAAATCCTATTTTTAACAGGGAAGGGTGGAGAAAGTTGAAAGAGATTCCAAGGTCAAAAGTCTATGATCTTGTTTTGAAAGACTGGGTAAGACTCATTACACAACAGAACACAGGACAGTTATCCAGCTTTACAATTCAATTGGATTAAAGAGTTCAGAAGAAAATTTTTCCTCAAATCAGATGTGTGCCAGTCTGCATAATTTACACATGTTGGCATTCATGTATGGAAGATTTTTTAAAAAAATATCAACACATGAGGTGAAAACAACAGTAATCAGTGTTGCTGTCTCACAATTAGTTGTGTCTAATTACAACTCATACTGTACTAAAGTTTCTGCTGCTTCTGTTTACAGACTAGGGTAGCTTAATTTTTAAAAATAAAAGCAATTTTAGAGACATTTTTAAGTAAGCTGATGATTTAGCTGTGGTGAAGATACTAAAAAAACAACTCACTTTTTCCACATATTCAAACACTAAGTATAATTTTCCTCTTCTTCTGAAGGCTTCCTTCAGCTCCACAATGTTCTCCTGTTTCAGAGTGCGAAGCATTTTAAGCTCTCGTAAAGTGGTTTCTTTGACTTCTTCATTTTCTAGGGTGAAAAGTAAAAGTGACAGAATAAGCTGATTAAAAAATAAAACAAACCCTCTAAATAACAAGTGTTACAGAGTTTATTCTGATTCAATTCCCTGGTTTTAGACATTACAGATAAAAAGTTTATTTTCCAGCTGGACTCTGCTGTCTGCATGGGGAACAGAGGGAAAGGATCTGTGCTTTTTGTGCCCCCCTCAAAGACTTCCATCACTGTCTGCTCCATTTTCTGTGGCAGATCATTTGCAGTTCTACCTTTTTTAATTATGAAGGGAACTAACATGCTGCAAAATAATAATCATAGATGTGCATATGCTCCACCCCACAAATCCACATCACACACATGAAGCACTGTGGAGATCAGTCTGACCTCAGCACAAAAACTGGAATGCAAAGCTCATCTTTGAACAGTGCAAAACAAATACATTTGATTCCAAAGAACTGTATTCCCCAAAAGCCATGAGAAATTTTAACGTTGCAGTACAGATCTGTGAGTCCTGTGTGTTCCCCATTTGGCTTCCAGAGGAAATTCAGCAATGCCAGAGCAGTGCAGCAGCCACAGCAGAGCAAGTATTGATCAAACCAAGTCTTGAATCTCATTCAGAGTCAAGAAATTTAACTGTTTGTCAATTCAGTTTAATTTTAGTGGTTTGACAATTCAGTTGTCTGGAAGGTGTTGAAGAAAGGAGCAGTGCTTCACTAAAGCCTCATACACCAATTATCATTCAGGGACACTGAACTAACGGGGCTCTAAAGGATACCAACAATTATATGCAAAGAAATCCTTACTAGAAAAGTTTTATTTTTCACTTTGTAAAATGACATTACATTAATTCAATACATTTGCTCATGCACATAAGAAACAGTGTACTTAATCTCTTACAACTGTTATCCACAATAAATGGGAAATGCTTGCATAAATTCAAAGCTAAATTGCATTTGCAGGTCATGTAGCACAAAGACAGTTAGAGACAGAGGAAACAAGGAAGAGAAATTGTTTTTGCAAGGCAAAAAGCAAAAAAAAAAGTGCAGGGGAGAGTGAATAACACTGGTCATGCAAACACATTGATCATAATCAGAAGAGAGAGGGGAAAAATAAAAAATTGAAGTGCAGCAGGAGGGAATAGGAAAACAAAATACTATAATCACAAATGTTTTGATTAAAAAATATATAATTTAGAGCAATCTAAATCTTTTCATTTTAAAACTGAGTGCTTGATGTTGGCTTGCATCAGCCTGATTGCATAATCTCATCTACAACGAGACAGTGACTTTCCAGCACATTCACTATTCATATGTCAAACAACAGCAAAAATTCAGTCAAACAAAAATGTCAATAGAAACAATTACAGTATATTCCAATTTCTAATGAACTGCCATATTAACAAGACAGATGTGAAATGGGCTGAATCAAACCCATCAAAAGAACTTCTGTCAAATTTCCAAAAACTCGTAAACAACAAGCTCCAAATGTGAAAAGCAGTCATCAGTCCTGTAAACTGCTCTTGTGCAATCCCGTGGAAATCCAGACCTAATGGCAATGTTGCATTTTTTGTTTTCATTTTTTTGGTAGACAAGTTAATACAATGATCCTGTTTATGACTTAAATACCCAGATTTACTGCCAAGGATCTGAGCTGAAGAGCCACAGCAATTCCAAAATGTGATTCTGAGATACTCCCATGACCTCAAGATGGTCACTGCAATTAAACTATCTGCTACATCTTCACAGGGATTTAAAACTAATTTCTGAATAGCAGAGCTAAAACACTTATCAAATAAACTCTTCAAATCCCTGGGAAATGATGTGTACAGCAGAGTTTGAATTGTGCAAAACGACACAAATCAGACTTTGCTGTGTCTGAGTGACTCTGAAAATCACAGCTCTTGTAATCAACACCTTCATGGCCACCAGCAAAAAAGAAACTTTGCTAAAATAGAGGGACTGAGATATTACCAATGTAGTTACTGACATGAAAGATCAGTTCATATGCAGCAGAAAAGGTTACCTTCACTGTCTTTGAATTTCTTGATAGCCACAATTTCATGTGTTTCCTGTAAAATAAAAGAAATGAAAATGAGCAAAAATTTGCTGTGCATTTTATCTTGCTCTTTTTTTTTTCCACCTGAGCATTACAGGAAATAAAAAATAAGAATCCAAAAGGAATTTCACAATGCAAAAAAAAAAACCTGAAAATCTGGTAAACACCTCAGTGATCAGGCCAAGTGCAATACAAATCCACACGCAGCAGATATGTCAAAATTAGGTACCCCAGTAAAAGAGCAACAGAGTTAAATGCCAAAAGTTCATATTTAAACACCTTGTAATATAAAACAATACATTTTTCAGAAGAGGTTTTTCCTGTGACTCTTGTTTCTTATTTATTCTGAAGTTAAAACAATCTTTTATCTGACAATGGTATCAATATGGGTGCTTATTGTTATAAAATCTTTTATCTGACAATGGTATCAATATGGGTGCTTATTGTTATAAAATAAAACGAAAATCCTGTGCAGTATCTGCTTAAGGCTTGTGTGAGATCTGGGATTTGGCTGCCAAAAGCTTTTGGGCTATGAAGTTCAAATTTCCAGAAAGAACACTCAATTAGGAAAGCAGATTCTCTGTGCCTCCTTTTCAAAGTTTGTCACCTTAAGGAAACCCTACCCAACATGGGAGTCAGTGATTGCATTTGGCAGTGTTCAATCCTGTTCCTGCACAGTCAGAAGGGACAATTTCCTAATGTCCCCCTTCCTTTGCCTCCCCCAGCACTGTCCACTCACCAAAGCTGTCACACAGGTCACATTTTCTCTCCAGTTTCTCTCTTGTTGTGTGAGCAGGAATGCATTGGGCAGGAATGCATTTGGCAGGAGTGCATTTGGCAGGAATGCATTGGGCAGGCATGCATTTGGCAGGAATGCATTGGGCAGGAATGTATTGGGCAGGAATGTATTGGGCAGGAGTGCATTGGGCAGGAGTGCATTGGGCAGGAGTGCATTGGGCAGGAATGCATTGGGCAGGAATGCATTCAGCACATGGACCAGACCAAACCCACAAACACAGCCCAGCTCAGGTCTGTTCACACAGTGATGCAGAACTGAACCCCAGCACCCAGTAAAGGCACCCAGTAAATCCCAGTAAGGGCTGTGAGCAGACAGTACCTGGGTATTTATGAGCTACATCCACCTTACACCTTCACCAAACACTGGAGTTTAAAAACCCCACAATATACCACTGATGAGCGCACAGAAAGGCTGGATGGGAGAACAGCAATAAAGAGTGAACCCCTGCTGGAACACCTGAATCATTATGACATGTGCAAAACAAATTACTGAGAAACACAAACACTCTATTTTTCATTTCAAATCATTGCTACACATAAACTGGTAAAATACCTGATAACATTTAAAGAATAAAATGTTTAAAATAAATCAAACAAACTATTTTTCAATTGTATTTTTACTACTTAGTAGTATCATTATTATCTCTAATAATGATAGTAATACGAGGACTATGAAGGAACATTAAGAGGGTGAGTAAATTTAGTTTATTTGACTTTGGTATCTACTGGTAGGTGCTCTGGCTAATTAGGCCTCTGAAAGATTTTTCAGAAAACAAACATTGCAAACATTGTAATTGCCCTTGAAAGCCACTGCTGACCAAAATGTGCCTACATTTAGAGAGAAGCATACACCACTTTGAAGATAAACCTAATTTATCCATTAGGATTACATGGCTATTTCACATCAAGTAAAAGAAAAATTTGTAGATACCATAAAAAGGCTGTGTTTTTATTCTCTAAGTACACTGAAAGAAATACAGGAGTTGAAGAATGTATCCTCACACAGACAGCAATTCTGATTAACTCAAGGAAACCAGCCCATGTGGCTCCTCTGCCATAGCCTGATGCTTACACTGAATGGGATTGTTTTGGAAATTAAGTTTTAAAAGCTCTTGGGTCAAGGTCTTTCAAAGACTTGGGTAAGATATGCTATCAAACATCCTGGAGGATTCTAGGAATAACAACACACTTCAGGATGACAAAGCTAAAAAAATTATAAAAAAAAAAAAGCAAGAAATTTTCATTTTAAAAGCTTTGTCACTTCTGTTATTTCATTAAATGAATGAAATGATCATTAATGGTGTCATAATCAAGCAATTAGCAATTTATCCATGACACTTTCCCTATCTTCCAAAATGACCCAACAATTAATATGTAAATAACCTGCAGTGAAACAACAGTTGAGAGCAGACAATTGGTGCTTTAAGAGCTGCCCTTGAGGAGTTACATCATGGTCCATCCCAGGGAAGAACGTTCTGGTCCAGGTTTCTGGGAGAACCCATCATCTGTAAATGAAATTCTCTAGGAATGTGCTCCTGATGAAGCAGTCGAGCCCAGGTTAAAATGGATAAAGGACACTGAAGGGATATGTACAGGTTTTTAAATATATTACACCTGCTTGTCAAAAGGTCTGGAACTGCCCTATGATGCACAACACCTCCAAAAGAGGGGGCTCCATCTGACAGAGGAGAAATTGAAGCCAAGAGCACATTTCTCAATTCCTGCTCACCTGCTCTAAACCAACTAAATAGTTTATATGAAGCAATGTAAAAAATAGGAGCCCCTCATGATACTGAACTGATTTCAAAAGAAACAACCCATCTGAAACGCCCTGTTCCTCCATTTCCATTATTCCTACTAATTATGACCTACACCAATTTTTTTTTTTTTTTGCGTTTCAAGGGTTTTTTTTCTTTCAAGATAGTACTATGAAACAGAACAGTACAGAAAACAATGTTCAGCCTGATTGTGGACACCTCAGACAACAGCTCAGTATCCAACATCTAGAATGGAAAATTGTCACTGACAATTCAATGTATCAGCTGGGTGGGTGAGCTGGTACTGGTTCATTCAATGTTTGACTCCAATGGATGGCAAAGAAAGAAAAAACTCACATAATCCTTTCAGATCTCTACTATTTACTACTACCAGCTTGTATCACAAAGTAGGAAAATCTGAGTTCTCTTAGCTGTAATTCTGCTTCATTCAGCTACCTTTATTATGGAGCATCTCATTATAATGTTGTAATAAAAGAATCTGGCCTCAGTATYTCACTTTRCAACACCAAATTTRCAAATACAGAAGTCAAATCTCTCTRAACATTGGCATTACCTCTGATAATYGAGCATGTATACAATGAATATTCTATATTAGAAAACTACAGGAAGAACACTGTTTTATAATTAAACATACAACAGATGAATATTACTGAAAAGACTCTGTGTGAAAGTGAAGGATTTACAGAAACTGTAAATCATGCTATGGTGATTACATGTGTCTAAATTGGGGAAAAATACGTCTCTTCATGTAAAAACCTGTTAATATCTTTTAATAAGGCTAAGACAATTCTCTTCCATTTCCTTCAGATACTAATACAGTGATAGAGAGGAGGAAGGAGATTCCAGTTCATGGGAAAAGGGAACTCCAGCCCTGAGACAGCAATCCCTTCATGTGGGGCTCAGTCCTTTCCTTTGGCTCAGGATATTGTGGGAATTGTCTCTGGATAAAGGATGAGCTTTCATGTGTCCCATTTCTGCAGGGATGAGGGGGAGTTCAGCTCTGGGGGCTGAGCACTCTCTGCTGTGCCCCAACACCCAGAGATTCTCTGCCAGGTTCCTCATGGCATTACCACAGCTCCAGGACCAAACCAGAAGAGTTCCTCATTCCAAAYCACTCAATCTTATCTCATCCAAAGGACAGAGGTGCCTTATCTTTCCTCTGTCTCTACAAAATGGATGTGCCATAAGTCACTTCTGTTATACACAATTACA
>NW_026623857.1:348278-351597 GCF_030028575.1 Malurus melanocephalus | reverse complement strand
AAACACCACCCCTTTGGGCAGCACTAACAGACAAACACAGCTCCTGTAATCCCCTGATTTCTGATAACACACACTGCCCATGTCACTGCAATTACTTTCACCATCTAGTGGAGTACCTTCAAATATTCTCTGTACAAAAAGAAAGATGTGCAAGATGATGGATTCCATTTATTTTTTTCAAACCATTTGACAATATGAAGTGTAAGTCATAGCACGCCATGTCTTCTACACCAAAAAAACCTGGGAGAATTTTCCTGAAGAGGCGCTTCAGTTTTATTCTTCTCCCTTGAGAAAATGGCAATTCTTCTGTTATTTCTGTTAAAACCCCCACACTTAGCTTACCTAGCAATATGACTCTTAGCACAGGACAACTTGCAGGAAATTGCTTCCTAATTGAAAAGTCCTATTTATTTTTAGGCAGAGACAGAGGCTTTGGTAAATAATAACAGAACAGAGTGTCYGAGTTACCCCAATGCCTTTACTTACGGGGAAATTGCTTTGAATTTTCSCAACACACGTTGGTTTCCTTGAGAAGTGCCTCGAGTGAATCACCAGAAATCAATTTTTTATCTCTTGAAAGCAGAATGTTATTTACTGACCATSTAAGTGCAGGGGAAGAGTCCTAATGGAACACAGAGTTCTATGTTCAGGCCATAATAAGGAAGGTGACCACAGAGTCTCCTGGTTGAGGAAAAACAAGAGGACCAAGGAAAGCTTAAACCACTCTAGACCAATGAGATTTTCAAGGCAAACAGCTACATAAGCTCAGCTATTCCACTGGGGAAAGATGCACAAGAAAAGGCTGAAACCTTGAGCTACAWGTTGGACAGGAAATGACCATGTAATGATGGAAAGAGACTTTAAAAAATGCAAGCAGATGGAAAAGTTTCTCTGGTTTCTTTATCTATGTCCTTCAGAAACACAACAACTGCACTGTTTGTTCAGATGTCACAAGCAAATGCYTGTATCATCAATCTTACTTGTTTTAAATCAAGTGTAGCATAAGGGAATCTTAAACAGCAGGCATTCCTCATGCAGTGATCAGAGAAATCTGAAAGCCAAAGGTGTGCCCCATCTGTGCCCATCCATGGGCTCAGTGACACCAACACTGGTGACAGAAACCCAAAACCCAAATGTGTGCCCATCTGTGTCCATCCATGGGCTCAGTGACACCAAAACTGGTGACAGAGACCCCAAACCCAAACGTTTTGCCCATCTGTGTCCATCCATGGGCTCAGTGACACCAACACTGGTGACAGAGTCCCAAACCCAAACGTGTGCCCATCTGTGTCCATCCATGGGCTCAGTGACACCAACACTGGTGACAGAGTCCCAAACCCAAACGTGTGCCCATCTGTGTCCATCCAACACTGGTGACAGAGACCCCAAACCCAAACGTGTGCCCCATCTGTGTCCATCCATGGGCTCAGTGACACCAACACTGGTGACAGAGACCCCAAACCCAAACGTGTGTCCCATCTGTGTCCATCCATGGGCTCAGTGACACCAACACTGGTGACAGAGACCCCAAACCCAAACGTGTGCCCCATCTGTGTCCATCCATGGGCTCAGTGACACCAACACTGGTGACAGAGACCCCAAACCCAAACGTGTGCCCCATCTGTGCCCATCCATGTCCATCCAACACTGGTGACAGAGTCCCAAACCCAAACGTGTGCCCATCTGTGTCCATCCATGGGCTCAGTGACACCAACACTGGTGACAGAGTCCCAAACCCAAACGTGTGCCCATCTGTGTCCATCCAACACTGGTGACAGAGACCCCAAACCCAAATGTGTGCCCCATCTGTGTCCATCCATGGGCTCAGTGACACCAACACTGGTGACAGAGACCCCAAACCCAAACGTGTGCCCATCTGTGTCTGTCCATGTCCATCCAACACTGGTGACAGAGTCCCCAGAGTGCAGGAACTTTGCAGGGTCACAGTTGGGGCTGGAAGGCACTGCTGCCACTTGTGAATGTCCCCATCAGCAGGGATACTCTGAACAGCCTTCCCCAGTTCTTCACTGTTACTCACAAACCATCTGAGGGCAGGGGAAGATTCCTGATGGAACAGAGTTCTGTACCTGACAGGCCATCAGAAGGACGGTGACCTCCAAACAGAAAATGCACCAGGACAAGATCTGGAGCCACCTGAAACCTCAGGATTGCACCACAAAGCATCAAAGCATGCATTTTACATTCTTCAGGAACTTGCAGTCTACTAATTGAGGGTGCAAATACCACCTTGAGAAGAACACCTGAAAGGAAGTGAACCTGTTCAGTATTCTTTACTAACAGTGATTAGCATGGAAATTTCCATTGTTCCAAGTGGATTTTTCATATTTATTCAAAATTTTCTTCAAGCAAGAAAGTAATTATGTATCCCCAGTAATGTACTGGAATAAAAAACCAGCTTTTAAATACTGTAAATGTAGCTATTCTAGCATTTCATGATAAACTAGTACTGTTGTAGCAATTTTTAAAATTATCTGTGTTTCATTTCATTCTGTTGTAGCACCAATCCATGTAATTTTACAATTTGACAGTATTGTTTAATCCAAGCATGGATGTAAAACAGAAACCAAATTCAGTAAATGTCTATAAAATTCTTCTGATGCTGAAATGTCAATAATAGTAATTTCAGTTTCAAGCCTCAGTCTTCTTCCAGTTCTATTTGTTTGGGTGTTTTTGGTTTTTTGTTTTTTTCCTTTTTTGGTCTGTTAACACTGGAAACTGTGGAAATGCAAGCTATTTATAAACAGAATAATACTGCACTGGCAGATACCAGCATGAATTAATACTTTTTGTAGCATAATCYTGACACTTGGAATGTAAGTGATAACAAAGCAGAAAATGTAGAAAGGCAAACTGTACCTTCATGGCTTCCTCTGAGATATCACTGATGCCATAAATGCASAGGAACACAAGACATTTATATTTACATTGTATTTCCTAATTTTCTATTACAATGCAATGCTCCTTTCCTGGGCATCTTCTAAGTGAAGAGCAGGTAGAACTTACTGGAAAATACTTATGTTCAATGGTTGACTGCTTTTTTAAAAAATGAATCAGTGCCAAAGTCCTCAGTATTGTTACTGTGAGAGTGAAAATAGTTCCAGCATGATTGGCTGAGCTTCTGAAGTTTATTACACTTCAAGCTTTAGTTTTGAAATCTTTACTTCTGCAGCGGATATAATTTATTTTTTATCTGGTACTTTCACATTTTAAATTTTTGGGATTTTGTCTTTTTTCTTATCAACAACCTGGCAGGCATTTTCTCTAATTTGCAAGTCAAGACTTACTTGTGAACCAAAGG
>NW_026623857.1:343642-348243 GCF_030028575.1 Malurus melanocephalus | reverse complement strand
TGAGATTGCTGAGGGATCTACAACACTCACATGGATTGCCTGAGAGGCCTTTTGGAGCTGCCTCCCATCAAATCTCCACCCAGCTGTATTTCTTATACTGCTTGTTCAAGGTCTGGGCACTCCGAGTATTTTCTCCTCAATATACTCATCACCTTGAACTCTACTACTTTGCAAACCCTGTAGCCAATTATTATAATATAATAATAATTATTATAATTATAATAATCTGGCTGGTCTTCCATCACCTGCATGAGAAATGTTCCCTGACATAATTCAGAAATCTCTGCAACTGCTCACATCCCACCACACTGCCTGGCCAGGAAATASCAGCAAGTTAAAGCTTCCCCTGAAAACAAGGGTCATCACAAAGATAAGAACTTTTATGTTTAGTGTCTCCAATTTTTAAAAAAAAAAAAGAAAATGTTTTAAACTAAAAACTTTTTCTCCTCCCATTTTGGGCATGCAGAATAGTGTAACACTGTCTTCTTCATGCAGTTTGGTATGTAAAAGGTGTTATCAACACCTCTGGTGTTCTGCTGTCTGCTCATTGTCAGGTTTGGCTATGGAACATTTCAGAGTCTGCATTAACCCTGAGAATCTGYCATTCCATCTCCTCTCCATCTTACAGTGTCTTCTTTCTCCTCAAGCAGCACTAAGGCTCACAAACACACCCCTTTCACATACTCCAGATCTATAATTAGAATATTTTTTGTGTTGTTCTTCAGGGAAGGATAAATTTGAAGAGGAAATGCCTCTTGTGTTTTCAAGCTTCAGTTCACATTAGACAAAGTATTACAGAAAGAAAACAATACCCCTCCCCAACCATTTTGTGGCATTTACAAGGCATCTTTTTGCTCTCTAAGGATTTTTTCATCAAGAAATATTTTTGCTGATGTTCCACTCTTACCAAAGCAAATTAAACTGAGAAAGTTTTGTCCAATCTGTAWATTGATGTGTATTTCACTGGACACCTTAATTTCTTCTCCAAGTTTCTGCATTCAGGTTTGCAGAGAAAGAAGGACTTTTGTTGTCTGGGATTACACAGAGTGCACTCTCTGGATAATAAGAACAATTCCTGACTCCTGAGAATACTGACATTTTTCTCTCTCAAGCATTTAAAAGTACATTCCTTTTAGAGATGTTCCCTTTTTCACAGAAGAGCATTAAGGATTAAAATTCATTCCCAACTGCCTAAAAGAAAGAAGCAGGGAAGTTCATGCCTCCAGCACTCCTGATCACTGTGCAGAGGTCRGWGGARCTGGAGAGGTTTCTCTRCACAAATTGCATGGTAATTCAGCTMACTAAAGTAGAACATGCATGTGCAAATAAAGCAATCTGCATCCAAGGAAGACTTCTGCTACTACTAACACATGAAGGAAAATATGGCAGCTAAGCTTTCATAAAAATAGCATTTTCTACAGATGAAGTTTCATCTTTGCAGTTAAACTGAGAGTTTGTGAACTTATTTCAGTTTCTTCAGCATCCCAAAAGTTACGGCCAGATCAGTGTATTTTCCCTCACATTTCAAGAAGGATAAAAAAAAAATCTAAACATTACAGAAGTTCTGGGAAGACTAAAAAAAAGCTCTCCTAGCAAGAACTGCCCCTACCAGTAAGAGTAAGATATTGCACTTTTAGATCTTGTGCACAACACGTGTACTTTTGAGCCAGGAGAAAAAAAAAAGAAAAAAAACGTGAAAGTTTGCCCAAGCA
The DNA here is from genome assembly GCF_030028575.1 of Malurus melanocephalus. Taxonomy (NCBI): domain Eukaryota; kingdom Metazoa; phylum Chordata; class Aves; order Passeriformes; family Maluridae; genus Malurus; species Malurus melanocephalus. Next base: position 346,531 of record NW_026623857.1, on the reverse strand, counting down.
TGACAAACAAATACTTCTTAGAAAWTGGGGAAGGAAAAGTGTCTTGATCTCACCAAGTTTATTGCCACAAACACTGGAAATCCTATGTGGGGAGACAGAATAAAAAAAGTGCAGAGTGAGGAGCTAAGGGCCAGGAAACACAAAGGCTGAAGAAGGAAAAGAAGGCACAAATGCAGCCTGAAAASAGACTGGAAAAGAGAACTGGGGTAAGGCACCTCGACTCAGAAGTTACTGTTAAACCAGCATAACAACTAAATGAATCTGTGAACATCTCAAATTTCAGTGGATCCCAAYTGAACTGAGAGCAGAGGAATGGTGAGAATCCAGAAATAGCTGCAAAGCCAGCAAAAGCAGAGCTGAGTCTCATTCTGCTGTGCACGGGGGATGGAGGCACCGGTTACTGCCTGTGCCATCTCAAMCACGAGGAGCTGACAGCTGGGTGACAACTGCGTGGGCATCCATATGCTGTTTCATGGTGAATTTTGTATTTGAGAACTCTAGAAAATTATGGGGGAAAAAAAATAAGTAAGTTTATCACAGTGTATATAAGCAAGGCAGTATTTGAGGGGAAAAGGTAGCATTCTCTCATTAGAAATACTGGTGTTTGCAAAAGAAACCACAGCCCYTCTCCAGGCCTAAAATAGCAGCCTCCAAATTTAAACTGAGAACTATTATATTCTGTGTTTAGAAAGACTCAATGAATCTACATAAAACTCAAAATATATCCTGTGGTAGAGTCTATGTCATTCAGCTTTAGCCAGCTAAGAGTGAGATATTCAGTGTGAATTGTCAAGGCTTTCCCCACAGTTACTCAAAGCAGGGGAGAGAAGAAGATTTGGCCAGAAGGTCACTGATTTTAATAATTTCCAGATGGYAAGAGTTGCTTTACGGATTTTGGACTCTCTCAACTTACATAAACTCGGGAGATTGGTTATGCAAGACCTAAGCACTGAAACAGTGGGTGAGATTAATTCCACCCAAGTTACTTCACTTTGCAGCCCTTCTGTCTGCATGTTTTATTTTTGCATGCACAAACTTACATGCATGCACAGGTTTTTAAGATATATTTTAGAAATCTTATCAAGTCTAGTAACCTCAAGGGATGTCACTTCCTCTGGATCACAATTCTTTGTGTTCCACTGCTGCATTAAGATCATCACAGTCCATTGGATTGTATTTGTAATTAGAAACACAAATAAAATATTCCAAACTGTGCTACTGAAGTAAGAACATCTCCATTGCCAACGTAACTGCAGCTCAATTCTCACATCCCACAAAGCAATCTGGCACAGCTAGCAGCAAGACCACAATTTCTGAAACTCATCCTTCCTCCTTCACCTGCATATTAGAGAATAAAGTCAATGTTCACTGGTGAGCATCTTCATGAGGCTATAAATATCTCTGCTATGAACTCTRCATTTCCTTTCTCTGTATAATTAAAGGTATTACCTGAGATCAATAAAGCTTTAAATAACTTGCAAATAAGGCCCCATTAGAAGTAACTTTTCCCTTATGTTAAGCTTCCAGAAGAATGCTTCAGATCAGATCCTTGAGCAAGAGCTCAAATATTCAGCGTGAGAAGTTGTCATAAGAAAAACACGAATTTAGAATGTTTATATATTGATATATACAGTGTCATATATTGATCTCCTAGAGCCATATTTCTCTCAGTTCCATGGCATTATGAAGATTCATTTAAACAGAGGTGAAAGAAAAAGTAAGAATTGGAAAAGCTTTATGATTCTTTGTGGAGCAGAGGTTTTGACTCTTTTTACTCAGCAACATTTCTCCTTTAGATGTTTAGTAAAGTACTGCTACTCGATTTAAGATTACTGCAGAAATCCAAAAGCTAAACCAGCCCAAGTAAACGTGGAGCTCCACTGCAGCACTTGGACTAAAGGAGATGCAGATTGGGAACAAAACCTGAGCAGAGAACGGAGCCTTCTGTCCTTTGTGAAGAGCTGTAGTAGCAAACCTTCTGGAGGCACAGGGAGTAAACAAYGGAGCTCACAGCACTCTGGCATTTGTGCTTCAATGTGTAAATCTGACTTGGYTCCATCGTAACGTCATTCTGGGCGTGTTTTCTTGTATTATTTTGAAAAGTTAGCAAATGAATCATTAGCTGGTTACTTTGAATGCAGTTAAAAGCCTCATTCAGGCAATGCTGTCTGAATGAAAAAGGTGGCCTTGCAGAAATGTCAATTGTTAACATATTCTACTCTAAAAAACAAGAGAATAACCTCAAATCCATAGATAAGAGATCCCTGTGCCTAATTTTTCCTTTAATTTTCTCTTTCCACGATTTGTTCTTTGCAATAAACTATGCCCTTGTAATTTGATTTCCTGCCAGATATGTTCAGAAAAGGCRTGTTCTGCCATTGAAAAATTCTGGGTCTTATTGTTTACTGTAGATACAGAGCTATAAAACTAAACAGACCTTTCCTTTTCACGTTTCTTTTAATAGCTCAGAAGTGGTAAAAGATTGTCTTCCTTCACACAAACATATTTAGGGGAAAAACACAAGATGCTGKAGCAATAAAGACWCATTTTCAGAAAGTTCCTGAAACAYGATCTTCAGATGAACAGACAAGTGAAAGCTGAGGAAGTATAATCACAAGACTTTGGCTGTGAAATTTTTGTTCATATTTTTGTTAAAGCCTTGTACATGCCTTTGATAAAAAAAGATTTATTGCCATTCATATTTTATACTGAGGCACAAGTATTCAGTTCTCCTTATAGCCATCAGAATGAAACAGTGCTAACCAGCACAAATCTGCTAAGAACAACAGCAGGAACAGGCAAAGAGCATTTTCTAAAGGTGACCAGAAGGGACCACTTTGCTGGAACTCATTAATTAAACAGATACCTGTGTGCATTTATACACTTGTG
>NW_026623857.1:334994-343032 GCF_030028575.1 Malurus melanocephalus | reverse complement strand
CCCTACTGAACAGAAACCAAGCAATACAATGACAGGCTGATCCCCCTTGATTTGCTGCTCTGATACTGAATCATCCAGACATCTCCTCTGCAGTCTCTTTTATTTATCTGAGSAATTTGGATGAAGGGGGCACAACACCCCAGAATTTCTAACAGAAATGCCACTCCCTCACTCTTTTTGTTTTTAAAACCTTCTAGAGCCCATGGGATGGATGTTGTTTGGCCTGTGTTCAGCCTTTCTAAAAGTCACTCAGATCCTACTGATCCCTTTTTTCTCCCCAAATAGTTCCTTGGCCCTACAACAACATTTATTGCAGTTGGAGCAGGAAGGACTTAAAGAATTAGAGCAGGTTCAGAACCCAGGGTGCAAATCCATCAGATACTATCTTGTATTTGTTTCTTAACACCATTCTCCACTGACTGATGCTTTGAGGGGGAAAAAAAAAAGGTAGGCACCACTTGGCTGAGTTTTTCACACAAACAGTGACAGGAAACTTGATCCTGGAGAAGCAGCAGCGAGTCAGCTCTGCTCTGCAGATGGCATTGCCTGCAACACATTTCTGTGCATAAACATGGCATCACTCCATCTCTGCTGGAAATGTTAATTGATTTCAAGAAGATAGCTTGCCTCCTGGTCAAGCTGCACACTGTCAAAAGAAGGGGTAGGTGTAACCAGTCAAGTGTTTTAGGTCCCACAGAATTTCATCTTTCCACATCTCAGTGCATGATCACACATGCAAATGTCTCCTACCTTGTCATACCTCAAAACCACAATTTTTTTCATTAAAAGCCCATCTACAATCCAAAGGCAARTCGATAATGATGGTAATCCTGTTCAGCCAAAGTTAAGTCTGAGAAAACTGCTTTGCAAATAATTTTTAACATATTGGAGTTGTGGTAATCTTCTGTTATTAGAATTTTTTTAAAAATATGCTTCATAATACACATTTGGGAGGGAGTTCTCAATATTTTAGGGATTCTTCCTGGACTGAAAGATTAGGAAAGTTGTTCAATAAGCAGCACAACTCCCTATCAGAAAGTGAGAACAGAACAAGCACTTTTCAGAGAACACAGGCATCTTGTTTGTGCTGCAGAGGTGTGGAACACATCAGGGTAAGCACCAATGGGTGTTTGGGAAAGCACTGAGGGCACACACAAACACACAAGAGAGAGAAGGTTTCCAGAAAAAGCAGTGCTGATAACCAAGAACACTGCCCATGGCATGGTCCTTCAACAGCAAATTGAGTACAAATTAATGCCAAGCCCAGAAAGTTCCAGCASTGACAAGCAGAGCTTGATCCCAACCACAGCAGGATGGCCCAAAGCTGCAGATAATAACATGTGAGCCCATCTTCTGTCAGCCTGTCAGAAACAATTAGAAACATCCCAAACACAACTCAAACAAGGAAAAGCACAAAACAGACCCATGGAAGTTGAAGTAAGCAAGACTGAGGCTCAGGACCATTCCATAACAACAGACAACATCAAAACAAAATACACACAAAAAATGTAAGAACCAGTTTGTTATCAGCACCCAGAGGAGCTTCAGAGATGAAGGGGGGTTTGGAAGCTCTTTGCCCTGGTCCTCCATCSCTCACCCTGGAGATGCTGCCCAAATCAGCCCCTCCATGGGCACACACAGAGCCCTTTGGGTTTCTAAACACGGGGGTAGAGAGTACAATGAAACCAGAAAGGAATGTGCATCCATCAGTACAATCACTGCACCTGACAATCTGCAAATATTCACCCTCCCTTCATGCAGGACTGACACTGAACTCCATTCTACCAATCTTTCTATTCCCCAGCACTGCACAGAAATGACTCTTCACATGGAAGAAGAAATAAAAGATGCCTCATTGAAGTTTTTAAAGGTGCGAGCAACTATAAAATTGGAGAGCAAAGTTGGTATTGTTTCTAATGAAGAGGTACCTGTGCTGTTCAGAAACAAATCCTCACTTTGCTACACATTTGAAAAAGTGAAARTAAAATTGTATAAAGTGCGTGATTTTTCAAAATGGGCAAAGTAAAATCATTACATTCTAAGGTATTAGGGCTTAAAGGGAACTTGCCCAAAGATTGGTCTAATTTAGAAATTTAAACTAAAATAAATCAGGAACAAATGCAAACACTTTATAAATCCAGAGGATGTTTTTATTTTTATCTTAATCCAGAGGAAGGAGAAGTTAGCATGAACTGATCCATTCTGATCAAATGCAAGCAGTAGACTCACCATGCATTATTGTGCAGGTGCAGTCACACACAGCAAAAAGGAGAACGTTTTCAGAGTTTAGAGAAAGGCTAAACACAGGCCAAACTTCTATCTACAAGACATAGACAGCAYAAAGAATTCTCCAGTCCTGTGCAAACATTTCCCAAGTGCTCTTGGCTGAACAAAGAAGCAGTCCCAGCAAAAAGGCTCCATTGAAGAGCTGAGCCTGTGTCCCCACTGATCCCCAATTTCTGATCACTGTATCTGAGCTCAGGTCTGCCTAATCCCTCACTTGGGCTTTCTCCTGCCATCAAACACCACACCAAGAAGGGCAATTATTAAATTCTTCGCATGACATTTAACACATTTGTACAAATTTTAACAGCTGTAATGGTTGAAATGAAAACTTCTTTCCTTTTTCCCCATTTATTGTTAGCCAGGCTTCAAGTGAGAAGTAAACATCATTATACTTCAAGAATTTTTATTCAAAAAGAATATAAAGTTTTTTATATTTTAAGAAGGTATTCCACCAGTTAGGAATTACACAGGAGTTATCAAGGAACTTTAAAATTTAAAAACTTTAAAATCAAAATTTAAAAACTTTAAAATCAAGGAGCTTTAACCAGGGCACTCAGGACAACTTATTGTTTAAAAACACACCGTAATCTTGACTGATGTAAAAATACATGTGTCAAGAAGAACCTAAAGTGAAATTATAGGAAAATTTTCACTGTTATTGTCAATGTTTTATCTACATTGTCAAATACTCAATTTCCACAACTCCCAAGTTAAAAAAAAGACTTTAATTCACAAAAACAAACAAACAAAAAAAAGAAAATAAGGTAATGTGAATGGGTATATTCAAGACACTTCAGAGTATTAAAATTTTAGATCAACTTGGTTGCTACAAATACTTTTGAAAGCCAGATGACCCAGACCCATTCTTACCATGGTACATTTAATAATCTACATGAATGATCCTCTGAAATACAGATTTATGCTCTATTTTAGTGCTCTTTGTTTAAATATATGGAGTATCAGAAATCAGTGATTAACCCTCGGTCTCTAAGCATTGCTTATGTGTTCTAGAAAAGTTTAGGAAATCCACAGGAGTTCCTCAAAGGAAAACAATCAGATTCTAAAATTTAGAAATACAAATTTCTTTGCACCAATTATGCTGCACAGCAATTTGCAATTTGATGACAAGACCAGATTGCAATCCAATATTCACCCAAGTTCATACTACTCCAGATGTAGTGCTATAATCAGCCATATGCCATTCCCTCTCCCATATATTAATTTGCATTAACCATAAATTCCTTTGCTTGCACCACTGCCTTCCTAACGATCCGAGACTACATCAGGTCTCTAATTCTCATCTATTCCCATTTCTGCTGCTGCTGCTGCTGCTCCTAAGAAATATTGCAGTCATGCTTCTGAACTTTAATTTCCAGCAGAACATTTCCAACTTTTTGCAAGAAAAAATAATTTGTATGGATAGTTTTGCTTTCGGTGCTCATCACATCCACACTTAAAATACGATTTAATTTACAAGGACCTTAAAATGAGCTGGAGCACTACGAGCTGTTTGCAATTAAAGGCCATTAGGGCAGCCACAGAACTCACTGCTGCAAGTGTGAATATGACTCTGTATTATTACAAATGTCATGATATACAATCCCTGTGCAGAGGGAGTTTGCTGCAGCTACTAAGGGGCTTCTTTATTTACTGGCAATATTCCAAAGCTGTTATTTGCAGCAYAAGCAGGAACCTTTCACTTTAGCAACACCAGAACCCACAGCAAGGATTCATATAACACACTATGTCAAATACCATCAAAATTCAGTTTCTTTAAAAACAAATGAAAAAGTGCAGAAGATGTCTGGTTAATGCAGAGCCATCAGTGTGACCAACTGGAAGAAACTGTCTGACTAAAAGCACTGATCTGAGACACTGTGACTGCAACAAATTGCTTATCTTTGACTTCATATAAACTGAAACCCATCAGTAACACATTTCACATACCCTCCCAAAGGAAGATGAATCACTTTTGTTATTTTTAACTCATGCATCCATGGTTCTTTCAGCTACCTGCATTTCTGAAGCACAAAGGTGATCCCCCAATTATCTCCCTCACCCTTCAGTTTTGAAGATCTTCTGTAGGATCAGCATCTCCAGCGTTGTGCTGCAGGAAATGTTAAAATGGACAACCCAACTGAAACCATCCTGATCTGTGCTGCTGACAGCAAACACCCTCACACTTTAAACTGAACTGCTTTAAACTCAACACATCAAAAACAAGAAGTCTTACAATCTCCTTCCCCAGCAAGGTGATTTCTCCACTCTGAAAGCTCTCTCTTATCTTTGCCCTGCACCTTCCATTTCCAAATATTAGCCTTAGGGAACAAAGGAGGGACAAAATGAGAATTTTTGGTACAGAATGCCACCCATATCTGAGCAGAGTTCATGACAAGCACAAAAGGGAGTAAGGGAATGGAGTATCTCACAAGGGAACTGTCAAACACAAGTCTGGATTTTCATAAAAGACTCAAAAGGAAACARCACAGCACAACAGCAGACACCAAAGCAGCACCATTCCATTGAAAAGACAACAAAGTGACTAAACAAAAACCATTAAATGTCATAGAATCACGGAATATCCTTAGCTAGGATATTCTACACAAGGATTCTCGAGTCTGACACCAGGCCATGCACAGGAGACCCCAGGAATCACCCCARGAATCACCCCAYGTTCCTGAGTGYACCCCAAAAACCTCTCAAACCCTGTCAGAKTTGGAGCTGTGACCACWTCCCTGGGGAGCCTGTTCAGAGCTCAGCCACTCTCTGCATSAAGAACCTTACACTAATACCCAGCCTAAACCTTACACAAATTCATGTCATTCCCTCTGGTAATTTAATGCATTTAAAAATGCATTCATGACCCTACATTGGACCCTGRAATGCCCCCTTAAAGAAATCATTGTATGTGACTAATAAAGATAGAAAAGCGTTTTATATAAGATAAAATGAAATAAAACCTTGAAATAGAACATAGTGATGTATAGCAGAAGGAGCAGACAGAAAACAGTAAAATCAATGAAAATAAGATCTGGGACTACCTCACTTCATCCCCTCATCCTACATAGCCTTACAAATGTGAACCCAAATGTTCACTTCAGTTAATCCCAGGACTTAAATCCAGGACAGACTTTGAGGAAATTAGGACAATACCAAACAGAGATCGATTGTATTTTCCACTACTGTGGGGAAGTAATTTTGGAATCTGATTGTTTCCTSAAAATTAGTGCTTTAATGGTTTTTATTAAGAAATGAACAACTCTTCAAAAATTGGAGAGACTTGGAAATAAGATTTTGAGGAAAAGAAAAGAAATAAAAGGCAGCAATAGTGTGATACAGAGATGCTTACAGCCCACTTTGGGTAAGAAGGGAGATGAATGAGCAGCGATCTGCTCAAACTGTGGGAACTCAGCAATTTCAAGCTCCTGCACTCCATTCTGCACAACTCTCTGATCTCAGAGCAGTAAYTGCACACACACCAATCTCCCACTTCTTGTATGTAAATCTGGACTTTAYTGACATCAATGCTATTTAAAACACATTAATATCGTGTTAATCTGACTGTCTGCTTCCCCCTGCCCAGAGGACTGAGAGGACTGTGGAACAGGCAGAGGTTCAGGTAGAACAAATGGCACAATTCATCAATGAGAAATGTAACCTTTAGGAACTGTCACATTCACATCTGTCCTGCACTGTGAGCAGTTCCAGATGTTCAGTGTTTATCACTTACACCATAAAGGCAATCACTGCAGTGATCCAGCAGTAATCTCACTTTCCTCTCACTGCTGCACTCAACAGAATGCCATGGCAGTAGAGTTTGGAGGTCCATGAAACAAATACTCTACATCCAACATTCCACACCAGAATTCTGCAAGGAATTCAGAAGGTTATTCACTGCCTTGCAGTGAAGTTGAAGCAAGTGGTTATTAAAGAGTTAATTTGACTTTCAGCACTACAGCTTGCCTAATAGCTCTATTTTCCTCACAAATACTTAGGACTGAGCTCAACTTTGACTACTGCAAACATTTAGTACTGGCACAYTATTTATTCAGGAGCTCCATAAAGTCTCATGCTCATTTGATGTGTTTCACACGGGTTTTGGCACAGAAAACCATCAGTGATATGATGCTTTAGCCTGAGGAAAAACAGCATTAATGCAATAATCTTCCATAGGCTAAGCTGCCATTACTGAATGAAAACAGTATGCTGCACAGGGATTTTACCTTGGCAACAATTRAAACCCAAAATCTTGCCACAGAGCCAAACCACATTTGACTAACTGAGAAAAATAACATACTGATTTTAATTACATACAAAAATCAAAGGAAAAAATCGGCAAAAAATCAGAGGACGTAACCCAATGAAAGCAATAGTAACAATGAGAGAATATGCCTGATGTTAGACATTAATCAGTACAATTTGGCACTGTATTTTTACCTGGTTTTAGGTAAAGAATAGTCATATGTAAATTGTATTTTTACCTGGTTTTAGGTAAAKAATAGTCATRTGTAAATTGATGGKATATTAAAAGGACAGCATACACAGCATGCAGAAACACCAGTTAATACTTTTAAACACACTGGCAAGCAGAAAACTCATAGGACAGATGGCTTTAGGCACAGATTAAGGTAATTAAAAAAATACACTACTGATATAATCTGTACTAGAATATTCTGATGATAATAACTTTCCAGTAGCAGGAATCAGACMCTGTGAATACTGTGTGGTGTTATCACATCACACCAGCCCTATTGTTAATTTGTTGTTTACCTCTGACAAAATCACTTTTAAGATACTGAGSTGGCTGAAATCATCTGACACAAAAYAGCCATTCTAGTGRACATCACAAAATGACAGATTAGGCCAGGTTGGAAGGGACCACAGAGAGTCATGGGCCAAGCTCCCGTGTTTAGGGCCATCCTAAAACCCATAGCACAGGATTATGTCCTGATGGTTCTGGAACATCTCCAGGGAGGGAGGCTCCACACCCTCTCAGGGCTGTACAAGGTCACACACAGTAAAGTTCTTCCTCATGTTCAGGGGAATTTCTGTGCATCACTTTCTGCCTCTGGTCCTAAGAAAACTGTGACCCTGCCAGTCTGTAGGGGTTCTAGTAATAAAAGACATGAAAARAAGCTGAGATACTCAAAAGAAATGTAATCATTCTTCTTCATATGCATATTCACTGTATTTTTTAATGAGTAAAYTGTACCTTTCTTTAAGGGCACAAGAAATATTTCTTTCATGTATTCTGAGGTAGACAACTTACCAGAATACAGTGCAAGAGTATTAAAGAAGGCTCAAACAGGACAAAATTAAATATTAAGCTAAGAAGAAATTGCCTGTAGGAAGTATTAAACCTGTTCAAAAGGTTATTCTTCATTATTCTTCAATGCACTGAAGTGCCAAATAATCCTGTAAACTAACATCTCTTTTTGTTTGTTTTTAATATAGGAATGTGGTGGTGTTAGGAATGAGTGGTGTTTATCTCAAAGAAAAAGGTCTAAAAATGTCCCACAGTATTAAGAACAACCAAAACCAGACACATTTCTAAAACAAAACACCAGAAAAMCCATCCCATTAGGCAGGAGACAGACATATAAAAACAATTGGCTCCAAACTTCCAAATCATGAAATAGTATCCCCTCAGCTCAAGCCTCAGGTAACACACAGGGCACTGCAAGAGAAGAAATCCAGGGGATTTCAGACATTTCAGCTTTCAGAGAAACTGCATCACACACACCTTCCTGCA
>NW_026623857.1:331246-334041 GCF_030028575.1 Malurus melanocephalus | reverse complement strand
CCAGTGTCAGCATCTTGCCCATCCAGACACAGTCTCCACTTAGCTCAGGTTTTTGAGGATGTGTTCCCCTCAGTTCTGCAAATTCTATTGCAGCACAATTGTCAGTGTTCCTCCTGTACACAGTTTATTTCCTCACAGTCTAACACTCCTTTTTCACACTGGCTTTTGGCTGAATTGTTTCCTTTAGGCTTCTTCATGTGCCATCTCTGGAGACCCATGGCTTTCTTGAGAACATCCTTCTGTTTGATAGCTCGAATAATGAACACCATGAAAAGACCCCACAGCATCTTCCTACCTTTTACTGATCTCAAATCACAGTATTACCCTATTAGTTTCATACCTGATGCAAGAGTCCTCCTAAAAATTGTGCCTAAACCCCTTTTAGCAAAGGTTAACTCTGCATGAAGCAGCAAGATCACTTTGCAAAGCAAAAGAGGTACTCTTTTTATTTAAAGGGCAAATATTTGACAAGTCTTAAACATTAGCAAAGATTCTTTTCCTCAGCCATGATCTCTGAACTGYTCAAGTGGCTTTTCTTTTCAGAAAACAGCCAAAACCCAGAGAAGCCAAGACAGCCTGTTTTAATAGTTTGTAACTATCAAATATATTTCCAGTATTTTCAAACACAATGTACTTCAGTGTAYTTCCTTATGAAAAGTCCTTTGACTAAATTTAAAAAATAGGAAAAGCTTTTCAGAACATCAGCTCTACATTTTTCAAAATTGTTTACATTGGCCTCGCATCAGAAAAAAACCTCAGATAAACAAATAATCTTTATGCACAAACCACAATTAGCAATGAAGGATTTGGGATAAAAACATGMTGTAAAATAATATGTAAAATAACAGTAAAAACAGTCATTGTGGAGGAGCTACAATTGAGCTTTTCTGGCCATTTCCCTTAGCAAAGGAAAAATACATATAATAATGACAAGGTATTTGCTCCTTATGCTGTTCTCTCCTATTAAATCTGTGTACACATGCCAGTGAAATGCACTGAGGCACAAAGCTGCATATTTACTGCAGCACTGGTGGATTATMTGTTAGAAAATTATTGCAATTAGGGGCTAGCTCCTCATTTCACCCAGAATTTACCCTCTCAATAACAGAGCAGAGATACATTGATTTACAGTGCTGGGAATTTGATCCTGGCATATTACCACTCTTTATAAGCATGAAAATAAATACTTCTACATTCAGAAGTATGCCCTCCAGCAGCCAAAGAGTAAAAAAAATACCCCAAAAATGCAAATAAAGAAAATCCAAACCATATATCTTTGCWTTTCCAGATTAACAGATAAATCTGTTAAGACTGCATGAAAGTGTATTTAATCCTTGTTTTTCCTATACAAGTGGGAAAGGCCAACATTTAACTTTTAGACCATTACTCTTTTTCTACAAAAACACAGAGCTCCTAAAGCCATCTGCTTTTAGAGGCTCAATGCAGTTTGTTTTAAGTGAGAATCATAAATCAGTAAGATGAAAAGAGCAACATARGTCACCTTTTCTTTAGATCTCCAAAATCTGGAAACCCTGTCTTAGTAAATCCACATCCTAGAAGCCTAAAGAAATACCACTTTGTTTTAAACCTTCAGCACAGCTGTTTCAATTAAGATGAAGCTGCAAAATAAAGGGTGCAAGTACCAAAAAATGTAGATCCTGAGAAGGAAGGCAGCATTTGAACCAGGCTGTAAGGAAACAATTTGCTAAAGGAAAGCTTTTCCTTTCCACTCATCTGTTGTACTGCAAGGTGTTCTCACAGGAACCTGGAAAACACATCACCCTGCCAAGATCCTGCACTTGTGGAGTGCTAAACTCTTTAGCATGAGCATGAATAGACATGCAGAGCTTCAATTGCACTCAGCAGTGCAGGAAATCCTGGAAACTTCTGGAGCCTGGCTGAAGTTACTTCCACAAAGAACAGAGGTGTTTAGTACAAACTGCACCAGCACTACCAGGGGTTCCCAGGTACTCACACTGATTTTCACACCATAACATCTACACAGATCCAATTTACCAAAGGCATTCTGTTATAMACCCCCAAGCCCAACAAGTCTTCAGCTTGGGACAAGATCTGAAGTTCTCTTTTWTTTTCCCTTTTTTRAGTCAGTACAACAGTGTRAGACACTCCAAACAGAAACACACAGCACGTGCAAAAGCCCTTCTGTGTTCATGCTGAAAGCCACCATGGGAACACAAACCCTCTGCATCTCACTAACTTCTTCTAGAAAAAAAACATTAAAAAAACCACTTTTATATATTCTTGGGTCACTACAAATGAATAGTTCTATGCTAGTTCTGTGATTCTGAAATGTTTTGCTTCACASAAGTTATTTTGTTCCATGACCACARTGCAGCTCCACAGACAGCAAAGCAGTTCATTGTCAGCTCTGTGCTGATGAGCAGCAAGCTCAGATTCCTCCAGACTGGATAAAACAGTGGAGACAGGTTCACAGACTCCATTTTTGTCTCAAACATTGGGGGTTTTGATTCCCTTTTTAACTCCTTCCTTTTCCAAATTAAAATCAACAACCAAAAACAGTCACTGCTTTCTTACTGCCATCTGATCATCCTACATTGACACTGAAATTCCACATGAATTCCACATGGATTCCCCATTCTCTCCCCTCCCCTTCCACATCAGCCACGTGTTTATACAGCAATATTAGCCAAATAGTTTGGCATTCTAATTAAGACTGCTTGAGCATAATTTTTTTGTTTGGTCTCTTTTCTTGAAAACTCTCTTAGTTGAAATTAATGAAACATTACTAATATTTCAGACAAGTATTAAACACA
>NW_026623857.1:329280-330214 GCF_030028575.1 Malurus melanocephalus | reverse complement strand
TCTAAAAATTTGAACAGAAAATTAATTTACTTCCACATTTGATGATAAGGAGAGCTTAGCAGCAGCTATAATGGACAGAACCTAAACAGAACCTAAACAGAACCTATACAGAACCTATACAGACCATATATCTGCCACAACAGCTGCCCTGGAATCCCATACACAGGATGTCTTTTACCACAATAACTAACGGGCATAAAGTTATTCTCTACAAAACAGAAGCAAATGGAAATGGTGACAGGAACTACCTCAGTCAGCAAAAATGCATTTATAATTACTTATGGCCTGCCTGGTGTATGCTGACAGCTGGGTGTAAGAACAGATGTTGTTTGGGTAATTTCTTATTTGTCCACGGTAATGATAAAAAGGATATGGTACAAAGAACACTATACAGGAGAAAATAGTTCTCTACTACTGTATTCTGTGACTATTAAAAAAAAATGAAAGTTAATTATTTACTAGACTGACCACAAATGAGATTTAAAAATTATTTTCATCAACTTATTTATTAGAAATGTGATAAACAGAAAAAAACCCCTGTTTTTGAAAGGTTTTTTCGATGCTTCCTAAACCCTGAAGTTGTTTTTCAAATTAGTCAACTATACACAGGGTCAAGAACAAAGTTTTTTGCCTGGTTTTAAACTCACCACTTCTCTGCTATCATCTCAGTAGTTTGATAAACAAAACAAATCAAAATCTGGTTTTACTAATTCAGACAGCATTTACTTTAATATTACAGGCTTATATCCCACATTCAAAAATGGGGGAAGAAAAACCCTAAAATGGCTTYACCATGAACTGGAAATGTATCACCGTGACAATTCAGTGATTCAAGGACAGAAGGACTCACGAGGAAGGATGGAAGTCAATAAATGGAATTATGAGTAATGGGTGACTGTGACCCCACAGTGCTGGGACAGCTCCCAAAAATGGG